>NW_024399983.1:0-74295 GCF_905171765.1 Bufo bufo
ACATTAACCCAGTGGGCTGTGAGAGACATGTACTGTCCCTGGCAGACAGCGGCTTCATGTGTCGATGGTGGCATGCACCTTGGCGCACAGGATAAATTCCATGGAGTGGCCCAGGATCTGCACCACATAAGTCTATAAGGTAGGGATTTTTCTAGAAATAATAGAGGCTAGGTATCTTCTATCGAGGCTGAGCTCACATCTGAGCCTAGGCAGTAGAGTGTTTTCAGAAGAACAGAAGCATCAATGTTGTTAACAGGCTCACAAAACCCTTCCAATCTAGCAGAAAGGAGGTTTTTACCTTAGATTTTCTTAATGTCCAGAACATTCTTGAGTTCGTATGCATTTTACATGCTGACAGGATCAGAACCTCTAGAACAGTGATGGCCAGTTCGCAGTGTTCGCCAGCGAACACATGCGGGCTGCCATCTTGACTCACAAGTCCGGCGATGCCCAGGCAGCTGCCTCTTGAGCCCTGCTGGCCACTGCCCCCAGTGTCAGGCTGTCAGCTACAAAGGGGGGTGCTGCCATGCTATGCCTGCCTGCCGGCACTCCAGGCAGTGAACTGTGAGAGCTGTGATTCTCTTAGGAGAAAGGACCTTAGATGACATCATCACCATGTGACCAGTAACCTAGCAATATTACTGGTCACATGGCTATGAGGACATCAAAGGTCCTGTCTACCAGGAGTGTTGCTGCAGGAGAAGTTTGCCTTAACTTTGGTGCTTTTTTTTGTGAAGATTACATCAGGAAAAGGTGACAGGGACTGTTATACTAATATACTGTAAGCTACTGTATAGTGGGGTGCTGTATAGTGTGGGGTACTGTATAGTGTGGGGTGCTGTATACTGTGGGGGGCTGTATACTGTGGGGTGCTATACTGCTCTACTGTATACTGTGGGGTGCTATACTGCTTTACTGTATATTGTGGGGTGCTGTATACTGTGGGGTGCTGTATACTGTGAGGTTCTGTAGTCTGTATAGTTTGGGGTGCTGTATACTGTATACTGTGAGGTGCTGTATACCGTGAGGTGCTGTATACTGTGGGGTGCTGTATACTGTGAGGTGCTGTATATTGTGGGGGACTGTATACTGTGAAGTGATGTATTCTGTATAGTTTGGGGTGCTGTATACTGTATACTGTGAGGTGCTGTATACTGTGGGGGTTGTATACCATTGGGTTTCTGTATACTGTGGGGTGCTATACTACTTTACTGTATACTGTGGGGTGCTGTATACTGTGGGGTGCTGTATACTGTGAGGTTCTGTATTCTGTATAGTTTGGGTGCTGTATACTGTGGGGTGCTGTATACTGTGGGGTGCTGTATTCTGTATAGTTTGGGGTGCTATATACTGTATACTGTGAGGTGCTGTATATCGTGAGGTGCTGTATACTGTGGGGAGCTGTATATTGTGGAGTGCTATACTGCTCTACTGTAAACTGTGAGGTGCTGTATACTGTGGGGTGCTATACTGCTCTACTGTATATTGTGGGGTGCTGTATACTGTGGGGTGCTGTATACTGTGAGGTGCTGTATACTGTATACTGTGAGGTGCTGTATACCGTAAGGTGCTGTATACTGTGGGGTGCTGTATACTGTGAGGTGCTGTATATTGTGGGGGCTGTATACTGTATACTATGAGGTGCTGTAGATTGTGGGGGGCTGTATACTGTATACTGTGAGGGGCTGTAGATTGTGGGGGGCTGTATACTGTATACTGTGAGGTGCTGTATTCTGTATAGTTTGGGGTGCTGTATACTGTGAGGTGCTGTATACTGTGGGGGCTGTATACTGTTGGGTTGCTGTATACTGTGGGGTGCTATACTGATTTAATGTATACTGTGGGGTGCTGTATACTGTGGGGTGCTGTATACTGTGAGGTGCTGTATTCTGTATAGTTTGGGTTCTGTATACTGTGGGGTGCTGTATACTGTGGGGTGCTGTATTCTGTATAGTTTGGGGTGCTGTATACTGTATACTGTGAAGTGCTGTATACCGTGAGGTGCTGTATACTGTGGGGAGCTGTATATTGTGGAGTGCTCTACTGCATACTGTGGGGTGCTGTATACTATACGGTGCTATACTGCATACTCTGGGGTGCACTGTAACACTAGGGTGAGCCGAGCCCCGGTCTCCTTCCTGCAGAGCGGTGCCCACTTCCAGCCTGAGCCCAGCTGCCCAGAGCACTGATCCTGAGCCGCTGGAGTCTTCAGAACTGGAAGTATTTACAGTCATTCACTGGACTCTACCAGATGTGTGGATTTTTTTGTGTGTGTGTTGTGGTGGAGGCCGTGATTGCCTAAGGTGTGGGAAGGCCGGATCCAGGGGGCCCAAGTAAATTTTTGCCCAGGGTCCAATTAATATTAAAGACGGCCCTGGCCGGGAGTCGGTCCGAAACAAATGCGGTCACCGGGAGCAGGCAGCTCCGAGAACAGCCCGATGAAGGCCCCCGGCGGCTGTTCTCGGAACTGCCTGCTCCCGGTGACCGCATTTGTTTCAGACCGACTCCCGGCCAGGGCCGTCTTTAATATTGATTGGACCCTGGGCAAAAATTTACTTGGGCCCCCTGGATCCGACCGCATTTGTTTCAGACCGGCTCGCGGCACAGGCCCAGGTAAGGGCTTACCTGTGCATCGCCGGACTTGTGAGTCAAGATGGCAGCTCGCAGGTGTTTGCGGGTGAACAATGCGAACTGACCATCACTGCTCTAGAATAATGATGGAATACAACTGGCTTTGAGGAGGGAAACATGGAAAGAACTAGGAATTAGAGATGGCCTTGCGGTTTGCCCGGCGGTCGTTTCGCGGCGAACTTTGCGCATTCGCGATTCGCCAAACATGCGAACATATGTGGATATTCGCGCCCGCCATATTCTTTTACATTGTGAAGAACTTTGACCCATGACACATCCATCAGGTGGTACAGGACAGCCAATTGAGACGTTTCAGCACATGGACACACCCCCTACCTTATAAATAAACCTGATCTGGCGCCATTTTACATTCAGTCTTTTGCCAGTGTAGGGAGAGGTTGCTGTGTGGAGCAGGGACAGGCTGTTAGGGACACCAAACACTAGCTAATAGGGCCACAAAAGTCCTTTTAAGGACTGGTATAGGTGTGCTATCGATAGGTGTGATACACAGAGGGGTGTAATATACTTATAATATACTTTCTAACATAGACAGTATATTATAGTGCATTTGTATTGTGCAGCAGTTGTGTGCGGTTCTGCTGCGATACCGCAGCTACACAGAGTGACAAACGCTATTGGAACAAATAATTTCTACTGGTGTGATATACCAGTTGCCCCCAAAAAATACTGATTGAAGCAGAGGTGCTATATACCAATAATATACTTTCTACATAGTGCATTTAGGTAGTGCAGCATTTGTCTGTGGTTTTGCTGCGTTACCGCATCTACACAGAGTGACAAACGATATTGGAACCAAAAATTTCTACTGGTCCGAAAGGACGTTCAGCGCAGCAGGGGGGATCGTGACCCATAAGTGCACTCGCCTAGCTCACGACAGTGTGGACTACCTCACATTTCTAAAAATGAATGAGGCATGGATCTCGGAGGAATTCAACCCCTGTGATGACCACGTGTAATTTAATTTCCTCATGCCAGCCCACACATATCCGCCACCACCCAGAACAAATCATGGTCCCTGTCTTAGGTAAATACAAAGGCCTTTTATGTCCATTAAATGCCTAATTTTTGGGGCCTGTACTGGCCGACAGTTACATATTTATCCTGTGACCGCCTAATGTTCCTCCAGCCATAGAATCCTACAAAGTTCTTTGCTGTCAGGTGAACGCCTATTGGCTCATTTTTGGGGCCTGTACTGGAGTGGCAAGTTCTCACAACAATACTTAGTGCGCCAATCACTAATATCTCATGAGACCTTATAAAATGTGAAGTTGTGTGTACCGCAAAAAAACAAATCGCATCATTAGGGCTTTTCGCAAATGGCGCTTTTTTTTAACACTCGATCTGCATATACAGTGATTGTTCTAACATGCATGTGAAATGTAATCAAATACACTGCTTTAATGTCAAATTACTTTCAGTGAGAAGTTCTTCCTCAACGTTGCGAAAATTGTTGCTACCATATTTTCTGATCGCATCCAACTTCGGTCTGGTGGAAACCAGTTGCTGTAGTAGGCCACGTATATTGTGCGCATGCACATACAGTCCTGATCAAAAGTTTAAGACCACTTGAAAAATGGCAAAAAATCCTATTTAGCATGGCTGGATCTTCAACATGCAACAAGAAGAAATGGGAGTGAGACAGAACATTTTTTGAGCATTCAATTTAATGAAAACAACGAATAAACTGGAACAGGCTGTTTTTCAGCTGATCAAATGTTTAGGACCACATCTCCAAAAAAAAACTAAACCCCCCCAAAGCAGAAATCCAACTTCCAAACATGAACTCAGTAATGAGTAGCTCTGCCGTTATTGTTTCGGCATGCTTAATGCAAGCGTTTCCATAAGGGGAGTGGGAACATTTCTCCAAGTGGTGAAGACGGCCGCACGAAGGCCATCTACTGTCTGGAACTGTTGTCCTTGCCATCCATACCAAAGGTTCTCAATTGGATTTAGATCAGGGGAACACGCAGGATGGGCCAAAAGAGTGATGTTATTCCTGGAAGAAGTCCCTTGTCCTGCGGGCATTGTGTACTGTAGCGTTGTCCTGTTGAAAACCCCAGTCGTTGCCACACAGACGAGGGCCCTCAGTCATGAGGAATGCTCTCTGCAACATCTGGACATAGCCGCGGCCGTTTGACGCCCCTGCACTTCCTGAAGCTCCATTGTTCCACTGAAGGAAAAAGCCCCCCAGACCATAAGCTCCATTGTTCCACTGAAGGAAAAAGCCCCCCAGACTGTGGCGCGTAGAAAACATCTCAGGTGGGATCTGCTTGTCCTGCCAGTAACGTTGGAAACCATCAGGACCATCAAGGTTACATTTTTTCTCATCAGAGAATAAAACCTTCTTCCACCTTTGAATGTCCCATGTTTGGTGCTCTCTTGCAAAGTCCAAACGAGCAGTTCTGTGGCGTTCAAGGAGACGAGGTCTTTGAAGACGTTTTTGTTTTTGAAGCCCTTCAGTCTCAGGTGCCGTCTGATGGTTATGGGGCTGCAGTCAGCACCAGTAAGGGCCTTGATTTGGGTCGAGGATCGTCCAGTGTCTTGACGGACAGTCAATTGGATCCTCCGGCTCAGTGCTGAGGACATTTTTTGGGGTTTTCCACTTTTTGTTCCATAACCCTCAGGAGAATTTAAGAAATTCCAAATGACTGTCTTACTGCGTCCCACCTCAGCAGCGATGGCGCGCTGTGAGAGACCCTGCATATGCAGTTCAATTACCCGACCACGTTCAAAAAGAGAGAGTTTTTTTGCCTTTGCCATCACAACGTGTGACTACCTGACAGAAAATGACAATGAATCCACATCTTTGCACAGATTTGTCCTTTTAAAGGCATGTGGTCCTAAAATGTGGATCAGCTGAAAAACATCCTGTTTCAGTTTATTCGTTGTTTTCATTAAATTGAATGCTCAAAAAATGTTTTGTCTCCCTCTCATTTCTTCTTGTTGCATGTTGAAGCTCCACTTGGAACCTTGTTAAGATCCAACAATGTAAAATAGGATTTTTTGCCATTTTTCAAGTGGTCTTAAACTTTTGATCAGGACTGTACGTGAAAATTACATTGCCTATATTTCGCATTGAAAATAAATAATGAATGGAGATCGCAAATTCGAATAATACATCTGGTATGTCACTGTCCATGTTGTGGGACTATTTGTGCACTTCTAGTAATTATTTGGTGGCTGCAAATATGAGCTGAAGGTTTTTCAGGTTCGCCTGCAATTCAAGTCCATAGGGCCCGCTGCGAACACACGGTTCGCGAACATTTGAGCGCGAAAGCGCATTCACGTTCGCGAACCATCCCCGCCAATGTTCGTCCATCACTACTAGGAATACGTAAAGAGGCAGGAAGGCCCAACCTATAACAGACCGGATTCAACTGTCTCAAAACCTCAAATGAAGTGTGATGTCAACTCTAATAAGGGAACCTTGAGTCTGATGTTTTTGATGAAAGTCAGACCTTGTCTCCACAAGACAATTGAGATGGAGTCCTGCCTTTGTGATCAGCACACCTCTTCATGTGAGCATAGGCCTGTAGTAAAGTTCTGCCAAGGGGCCTGTGGCAGGCGCAGCACTATGAAGTGCCTTTTGTGCTGTGGCATTAGAAGAATTTTGATATCTCTGACTTTTAGTCTAACCAGACTGTCTATTACTCTGTATTTCCTCTAGCGCCGTTCTATGGAAACAGTAGGTTTACAGAGCACACCAAATGCTTCAAATAACTTCTTTATTAACTTCAACTTTTCTTCATATATAACACTGCCGCCTCTGCAGCAGATAGTACATCTACATAAAACATGTTGAAAAGATATCACAAAATGGCGGTATGCATAAGGATGTTGGTTCAACTGTTCAATCTTGTCATTCAACATAAAATTGTGGATATATTTCTCTCTTGAGTATCTTGTCACGGCTGAGGATGGGGAAAACCCTCAGCCGTGCGAGGTACAGAGATGATGGTCGCTGCTCGACCAGGACGACAGGATTAGGGAGCAGGTCACCTCCTAATCGCATCCCTAACCTGACCCTGACTCCTAGCTACATGAGCCAACCTTGATGGTAGGAGGGCTCATGCTCCGGAACCTAGAAGTCCCTGCCAGCCCTCAAGATGGCCCTCACCTAGGAGCAGGGTAAGACGACCTGTTCCTTCTGGACACGAAGGAAGAGGAGTCTCACTGACCAAGCTGCTGGGGAAAAGGGGAACATAAACAGTCTTATGGATATGGCAGGTAATGTGAACAAGTTCCACTTACCTGCCACAGCCTTGCTGACTGGATCCCTGTGCAGGCAAGCTGAAGTCCACACAACATTCAATGAACCCAGCAAACACACAACCACACACAGGAACCCAGATCCATAGCTGCACCAATATACAACAGGAAAATATCAACTGAACCTCACATAACATGGTGTATCACAATTTATGACCACAAGGGTGGCCCTCACTGGCAGATGGAAATGTGACCAGGAGAGTTCCTCCAGCTTACAACAAGGCTGGAGTACCCCTCAGACATCAGGTCTAAACGGAGGCTTTATAGCCCATGCAGCCACACCCACAAACGGACACACCCAGTGCAAACACACACTAGGAAGGAAGTTAACCCTTCCAAGCCAGGGAAGGGAAACACACACTTAAAGGAGAAGTGTCCAAAACACGAGACACACTATGGCTGTTGCCGCAAGCAACGACATGGGTGGCACTCATGTCCTGGGAGTCAGCCCGAAGGCCGGGACACTGCCACCACATGTACACAACGACTAAACATTGCCACGGACAACCACAGTGAGGGGAAGATGTCAGTGCACACCAAACATAAGACAGAGTGCACACAGACATACAGTACAGACCAAAAGTTTGGACACACCTTCTCATTCAAAGAGTTTTCTTTATTTTCATGACTATGAAGGCATCAAAACTATGAATTAACACATGTGGAATTATATACATAACAAACAAGTGTGAAACAACTGAAAATATGTCATATTCTAGGTTCTTCAAAGTAGCCACCTTTTGCTTTGATTACTGCTTTGCACACTCTTGGCATTCTCTTGATGAGCTTCAAGAGGTAGTCCCCTGAAATGGTTTTCACTTCACAGGTGTGCCCTGTCAGGTTAAATAAGTGGGATTGCTTGCCTTATAAATGGGGTTGGGACCATCAGTTGCGTTGAGGAGAAGTCAGGTGGATACACAGCTGATAGTCCTACTGAATAGACTGTTAGAATTGGTATTATGGCAAGAAAAAAGCAGCTAAGTAAAGAAAAACGAGTGGCCATCATTGCTTTAAGAAATGAAGGTCAGTCAGTCAGCCGAAAAATTGGGAAAACTTTGAAAGTAAGGGCTATTTGACCATGAAGGAGAGTGATGGGGTGCTGCGCCAGATGACCTGGCCTCCACAGTCACCGGAACTGAACCCAATCGAGATGGTTTGGGGTGAGCTGGACCGCAGAGTGAAGGCAAAAGGGCCAACAAGTGCTAAGTATCTCTGGGAACTCCTTCAAGACTGTTGTAAAACCATTTCAGGGGACTACCTCTTGAAGCTCATCAAGAGAATGCCAAGAGTGTGCAAAGCAGTAATCAAAGCAAAAGGTGGCTACTTTGAAGAACCTAGAATATGACATATTTTCAGTTGTTTCACACTTGTTTGTTATGTATATAATTCCACATGTGTTAATTCATAGTTTTGATGCCTTCATAGTCATGAAAATAAAGAAAACTCTTTGAATGAGAAGGTGTGTCCAAACTTTTGGTCTGTACTGTACATAAGTGCAGACACACAAACTCCAAAGGGACCGCACACATACCTGTTGTCCGCGGCAACCGCACTTGAGGCAAACTACATCAAGCCTCAAGCTGCGGTTGAAACAACAACCCAAACCGCTGGCAACTGTATGCGGCTCCCAAGGAGTCACGGCCAGAACCGTGGCCGTGACATATCTGTACTCTCACTTTATGTTATTTAAGCACTTTATGATCTCTCTGAGAGGTATATTTGAGGTCTAACTAATAGTTCTGCTTGCTCAACTTGGTTTGCAGTTTGCAGTATGCAATTGCTTATGATCTGGTATGAGCAGTTCGCAGTTTATGCAATTTGTATGGAATCTGGTTTGTATGCTTGCAATTTGTATTGGCAATTGTATGGTTGCAATTGGTGGAACTATTTTGGCCTCTTGTTCCCATAAACACTCAGCTCTCAGTGGAGTGAATGTCTCTTCAGCTCCTGTCTCTAGTGAGTAATGATTCCAGCTAGGGGAATTCCGAGACAGGCTGTGTGTGAGGCTGGCTGTGATTGGTGAAAACTCTTGCTGTGTGAAAAGCTGTCTGTGATTGGTCTAGACTTCTGTTGTTCAAATACTTTTATTAGCAAGAGCCAAAATAATCACATTACATTAAGGATAGCCCGAACATAAATCAGGACCAAATAGAATATCATCATACAGGTAGATGGTCACAGTAAAAGTATGCAAATACCATGTAAACATGAATATGAGCAAAGAAATAACATATGATCCCAACATCAGAATAAAAGCATCTCAAAGACCCAGTTGCGGGAAAGAGGTATCAAGAGCTCCTACATAGGATACACAACAAATTTAGACAAACAAGACAGGACACAGGGGGGGAAACAGGGGGGGGGGGGATCCCTGAACTGACAAGTCGAGGTAGAAAGGACTATGTAAAATATAATTTGTTAAGGCGTGCCGAATACATGTGGGTTAAGATCCAATGGGATGTGCAATCTCCCTAGGGACTGGCGACCCCCTGTTCAGCCACGTGATAAAATCAGGAGAACCCTTAAATAGAATCCAAGGAGTACAGGTTTTCAGGAACTTATTAGTATTGCCCATGTCCTCCGCCCAAAGTTCCTCCATTCTATATATTTTTTCAAAGGTGGAGAGCCAGTCCCCAGGGAGAGGGGCGCGCGTGGATTTCCAAAATCTAGGGATAACCAGACGTGCAGCCTGAACAAAGAACCTCAGAAGACCCTTTTCCAGAGTAGATATAGTGCTAGGGAACATAGAAAGCAAAGCGCCTTCTAGAGTCCATCTGGAGGAACTGCCACAAACCATATCGTATAGATCATTAATAGCCTCCCAAAATGGGGTGATTTTGTTGCAGGACCACCAGATATGAGACATGCTACCCTCCTCCTGGCCACATCGCCAACAGGAACTAGGACAAGAAGGGAAAAAAGAGTGCAGCAGGACCGGAGTCCTGTACCATCTGGACATAATCTTAAAATTCTTCTCCTGTAGACTACTGCTTATTGATGATTTAAAGGATATCTCAAATGCCTTCTCCCATATGTCAGTAGGAAAAGATTTTCCCAAGTCACGTTCCCAAGCCTTCACAAAGGGAAGGTCAGATATGGCATCATCTCTCCCCTGGAGCAGCCCGTAGATCAGAGACACCAGATGTGTAGGTGGGGATGTTTGGGTGCAAAGCGCCTTAAATGGGGAAAGATCTCTGGACAAAGTGTTATTGGGGCCAAGTGAAGTTAAAAAATCTCTCAGACTAATGTATTTAAGCCAAGCCCCTCTAGCTGACCCGCCCGGGAAGGATGAAATTGGCTGAAGGGATCCCTTCACCCAGACCACAGAAACCGTAGGATTGTCCGCGCGGTCTAACCCCAAAAAGGACATACAACCTAGGCCCAAAGGAAAGTCAGGATTATTAAAAAGGGGAGTTAGAGGGCTGGGGAACTGAGTAAGACCCAAGGGAATTGCAATTCTGTCCCAAACTTTCAATATACCCAATGTCAGTAAGGGGAGTCGTGAGGGTCTCCTGGCTTTAGAAATCCTGGTCTAGACTTCTGCCCAGCAACAACAGATTAACACTATACTTTAAAATTTCAAATAATCCTGCTTGAATTTGGGATCTCTTCACATCTTTTTCTTCAAACATTTCAATCTTGCTAGGGCAAGATTTCTGTTATTTGGCAGATGAGGTCGTTCTCTAAAAGGCAAGGGCATTTCAAGATGACCTTGTTGATTCTGCTGAATACTTTCTTCTAGGGTGTGTACAAACTTTATGTCTACTTGAGATACACTTTGTTCTTTAGAACTTATGTCTACAAAGTCGGATTCAATGATCTTGATTACTTTTGCTGGACTTACAGTTGGTATCTCTTGGACCGATATTCAATGACACAATCCTGTCACCTGTCTTGAGTTTGCGATCTGCTGTTTTCCTCCAACAACACCCCATCCTAGTTCAGTTTGAACAGCATAGGGTTTACCCTTTCCTACTGTGATTACCTTTCGTGGTACCAAGGCTTCGGGACAATCGTAGCCTATCAACAGTCCAACACCAAACTCCTTCAAACTCCTTCAGCGGGGACATTTCATGAGATATGACAGATAGGTGCTCCCATTCATTGGCTGTTTCATAGGTAGGTATGCGATCTCAATCTAGAGGTATATCATCTTTTGTATAAGCTGGAGGTAGATCCAATGTGCAGTTTGAATGAAGTCTTCTAACTCTCAGTCCTTTGACCCTTTGACTGTTCACTAATGTGTCTCTCCCCATCATTGTGGTGAGTTTGAGCTTCGCTGGTTCTGTAGCCACTTGTAATTTCTTCCAGATTTCTTGATCAATGAAGGTGACATCACTCTGGGCATCCAGTAGCGCATAGGCGTATACCTTCTTATTCCTCATTTTAGGATTTAATATGCACACTGGTACAACCATTGATTAGCCATTCCTTTCTCCTTCCCTCACTCTGCAAGAGAATACCGATACTTTCTTTCCTTCCTTAGTATCTTTAGCTATTGAGGATTTATCTTTCTTTGGACGTTCTTCATGTAGTGGTGTAGGATGGCGTCCTTTGCAAACGCTGCATGTGGCCTTTTTTTTTTACACTCCTTAGTAACATGGCCTTTTCTTAGGCATCCGAAACACAGTTGGTTATCCAGCACAAATTTTTTATTTTCTTCTGGGGACTTCTCCTTCAATTGTTGCCACTTATGTATGGAGTGGTTCTCTCCACAGAACATACACTTGAAGGTAGTCTGAAGATTTGTCGGTTCTGTCTCTCTACTGATCCCAGTAGTGACTTTGGACTTGCTCTCGTAGGTATCTTGACCTTTAGCTGCTGTATTGGTTGCAAAGCTAGTTGCTCTTGCACATTGCAGGCGTTTCTTCTAAGGATTTTAAGACGTAAGATGATGTTACTGGATTACGTGGTATCCGTGCTTCCTCATTGACAAACTCAGAGAACGCTTTAAAACTTGGGCAGTTCTTGCCTAGATCTAACTGTTTAGTCACACAGCGATTTCATCTAGAAGCCACTTCTTCAGGTAGCTTAGTTAGCATCCTGTGGTTTTCTAGATAGTCGTTCAGTACTTCCAGTCCTTGAACGTGTGGGATGGCATTGCTGCATGGTTGCAGGAAGTCACCGTACTCTTGGAGTCTGAAGTGTTCTTTAGGACCTATTTTAGGCTAGTTATTCAATTTCTCTCTAAAAGCTCTTTGTACTAAGAAAGGATGACCATATCTTGCATTTAATTTTTCCCAAGGTTGCTTGTAGGCTTCTTCGTCTTTTCTATAGAAGTTACCTTCAAGACCTTTCTTTGCTTCCCCACCAACATATCTCTGAAGGTAGAATAACTTGTCAATTGGACTGAAGCAATGATGCTCAATGATCATTTCAAAACTTGCCTTCCACTCTATGAACTTCAGTACGTCTGCTGAAAATAATGTGGGTTCCGGCACGGGAAGTCTAGCGAAGACTGTTCTCTGTTGTCCTGTTAGGACAATAGTTGTAACATTCTCCTGAGCATTGTCGTGACATCTAGGAATAGAATCCTCCGATTCTATTATCTCACTTAGTTCTGAATTAGGTGAGTCATTTTCTGGTAGAGATAGAGGGTAAATTCACGCACCTTTTTCATAACACTAGACTAGGCCTCTCTTTGTTTTTCTGAGCAGGGATGGAAGGATAATAACTTATTCTCTCACTAAATGCTGCAGATTCCCTTCCATTCTCATGGGCGTAAGTAGGGAAGTAGGAGTCTGCTTCTTCGCTTAGAACAGATTTGAACCTATGACTACTCTGATTCATATCTTCTTCGTGTACTCTTAATCTGGCTTCTATGATCTTAACTTCTTTTTGCCATTCCAGACTTTTCATCTGTTGGCGCTGTGCCTCCATTTCAGCTTCCATCTGATGGCGTTGTGCATCCTTTTCAGCTTGCTTTTCAGCCATCAGTTGACGCTGTGCCTCGATGGCAGCTTCCATCTCAATTTCTGCTTTCTTGACAGCAAGTTGTTCAGATAATTCCTTTATTTTGGCTGAAGTATTTGAGGACTCTGATATGTGGGTGGAACTTCTGCTAGCGGTGGAAGTCATACTTGAGATTGTGGTTCCCCCTAAGGATCTAGCATAGTCTCTCATAAAAAGCTCGTTCATTCTTTGTCACGCCTTGCCCTGTGAATGTGCGGAGGTCTGTCAGACTGGCTGCACATGTCTGACTTCTCTGTTTGTTTTGGTTTGAGCTGGATCAGCCTTCCCTCAGGTGTACTGGGTTTGATTATTAGTGAGGCTATTTATCCCTCCTTCTCCCAGTGGCCTGTTAGGGTTATAGTTCTTTTCTGTGAGCTCTGGATGTTTGGTGGATCGTCTGCTTCAGCTCTGCTCTAGATAAGTCCTCTCTGTTATTTTCCATTGTGTCTTTTATCTAGGCCTCTAGAGAGACGCTTGCTTCCTCCGGGTTCGAAGAAGCAGGTTGCCTCTTCCCTTTTCCCTACAGCTTACGGTTTATAGGTTTAGGCAGGAGGGCATGTGCATATCCACCATTAGGCTATGCACATGGGCACAGCAGTTTAGAGAAAACTTTTAGGGATCGCTAGAAGGTGACCCTTTTCTCCCTAGCTTTTGGGCCTAGTCATTTGTTCTTGTAACGGTCACGTCCACACACACACAGGGGGAAGGGTAGTGACCACTGCGCTCCACCCTCACCCCTGGCCCTGCCTACTTGCCTCACGAGTCCTGATGACAGGGGACAACTGGACGACAGTCCCTAACTTAGGATAGGTGCAGGGAAGACAGACAAGACAAAATACGGAACATGAACGGACCGGGTCAGAACCAAGAGAGCTACGCAGTACAAAGGGTTAAGCAAAGAATGGTCAGGAGAAGCTGGGGTCAAATACCAGGAGAGTAGAGAAGTACAAGAGGAGTCCAAAGAGAGTAGTCAGGTGAGAGCCGAGGTCACAATACCAGGACGGAGGCGCAGTACAGGAGGAGCAGGCAGAAGATCGTCAGGGAACAGGATCAGGTAAGTATTCAGTAGTTCAACAAATAGCCAGAAACCTAGAAATTAACAGGCAACATGTGGCTAGCAGGCTGCCTGTATTTATAGTGGGGAGTGAGGGTCATGTGACGTGGCCAGCGTCACATGACCGACAGACCAACCAGTTGAGCACCGAGTGATCAGCTCGACTCTCAAGGCAGACTTAGGAGCAGGTAGCCACCCAGCAGTAAAGCCGCCCTGGGAATGAGGTCAAACACAGATCCTCATTCCTAAAGCTAAGCAACAGGTCTGCGGGTAATGGGGGACCGAGTGCACCTTCGGAACCCCGTTACAGTTCTGTTTGTTTTCCTGTGTTTGGTTATTTCCCCGCCTACCTACCTATCGTGACATTCTACTTCTTGCTTTAACTTCATTATAGTTTGCTGCAGATGATAGTTCTCTCATGAGCTTTACTAAATCTTTAGTGACCGCAGTACATGTGTCCATGTTCCTTACAATATCCTGGGAAGGTGTCGTAAACGACCGCAGGTTGACATATGCTGCCATAAGCTCTGATTCAGATTCTTCTACCGTCTCTACCATATCACTCAAGATCCCTTTTATACTTTCTTGCTTTAGCTTTCTACGAATGTCTTTAATGTATGATTTCCACCTATCATATATCCGGGCAAACTTTTTCTCCTTTAATGCTTCCTCTTGCTCCAAATTTTCCAGCATCTTTGAGGTCGGTTTTCTGGCACGTGATGAACGTCCTAGTTCATCTATTTGTTTGAGGCAAGACTAATGTTAAATCAGACTCTTCTAGCTCAGACAGGTTTCCTTGCTCTTTAACTTCTACTCTATCTTTGTATCCTCTAATAGTGGCATGGTAATACTAGGCTCAGACATTTTAGTTTAAATGCAATACTGACAATCAATACGAATATTAAGAGTCCTTTCACTTTAAATGCAATATTGACAAATGCAGAAATAAATGACTTTCACTTTAAATGTAACAGCGACAAATGCAGGCAATAAATGATTTTCACTTTAAATGCAACAGAGTCCGTGTACTACAAACTGTCCTTTGTTTTACTTTAAAGTCTTTATCTGAACACAAAAATGTCTCTTTATGCCAAAGCCTATATGCATCGATAAGTAATAAAAGGAAAGCTCTGACCTTATTCTGAAGAGCAGGATACTGTGATCTGAAGGCTGCTGGAACAAATGTCTGTCTTAAAGGAGACCTGTCTTTTCTTGATGTGATGCGATGCTCTGCGCTGACTTGCGATGCTCTGTGCAGACTTGCGATGCTTTGCGGTGAGTTGCGATGCTCTGTGCAGACTTGCAATGCTTTGTGATGACTTGCGATGATCTGTGATGACTTGCGATTCGCTGGCTTGGATACGCTGCTGTAGGCTTTGGGCCTAGTGGCGGGAAACTAGCTGACTGCAGTACGTGGTCTCTCGTTGGATAGCGGTGCAGGCACTCTAGCTCTGGACTTTGGCCTCCCACCCTGTGTCTCTTTCTCTCTCTAGGGATCGCAGGAGGGTTGGCGCTCTTTTTCTGACTATCTTGCCTTTGCCATTCTGCCACTTTAAGAGTCGGCTGCAGTTTGACTAATGCACACGTTCTATGGCCTTTATGGTAGCTCCGTTGAGATGTCTTTGCTTGCTCACTCAGGGAACAGTTGCTGCGCGGCAGTATATGCTGGCGCTCCGCTGCTCTAATGCGCTCTTTACTGTGCAAGTTGAGGAGCGCTATCACTTTGCCCTCTGAGAGTAATAGTCCTAATGTGGCAGGCGCAGCACTATGAAGTGCCTTTTGTGCTGTGGCATTAGAAGAATTTTGATATCTCTGACTTTTAGTCTAACCAGACTGTCTATTAGGCCTCATGAACACGGCCGTTGTTTTGGTGTGCTGTCTGCATCCCCTGCTCTGTTCCGTGGCCCCGCTAAAAAAATATAACATGTCCTATTCTTGTCCGCGCTTTGTGGACAAGAATAGGCATTTATATTAAAGGCTGTCTGTGCAGTTCTGCAAATTGCGGAACGCGAACGGAGGCCATCCGTAATTTGCGGATCCGCGATTTTCCGACCGCACAACACACCACGGTCGTGTGCATGCGGCCTTACTCTGTAATTCCTCTAGCGCCGTTGTAGAGGAAACAGTAGGTTTAAAGAGCACACCAAATGCTTCAAATAACTTGGGCCAAAGGAACCCAGTCGTCATGACGTGCAGAAGTAAAGTGCTGCCCATAGTTGACCAATACCGGATTAATGTGTTCCACCTGCCCATTGGTCTGCGGATAGTAAGCAGAGGAAACGTCCAATTTGATGTCCAGCAGTTTACAGACAGCTCTAAAGAACTTGAAAGTGAACTACACAGACATGATGTGAAGGTGCAAACCATGCAACCAGAAAATGTGTTTCAGGTACAAGTTGGCCAGCTGACTAGCAGAAGGTCTTCGTTTTGATGCCTTCTTCTACTCAAAAGTACAGGCAGCAGTCCTGGATGTTCTTAGAAATCATAGGCCACCAGTAATGTTCGTTAATCCGGCTAGCAGTGTTATGGAGACCAGGGTGACCAGCAACCTTGGAGCAAAGACATGCCTCCTGTTTCCCATGGGGACATACTTCAGGAGATGTCTCTGTTCTTAAAGAGCCAACTTAATGGCGAGCAGTTCCCTATCTTTGATGGAATAATTGCATTCTGCAGGGGGAAAAATACTTTGAGAAGAAGCTACAGGTAACCATCTTACCAGAGGAAACTTTATTGTATTGCTACAGCTCTGGCTCCCAGGGAGGTCACATCCACCTCTAAGAACTGCCTAGAGATCAGGATGATGCCTGCTTTAGAACCTGGAATGTGGATTCTGCCTCAGGTCTCTACTCTTTAGCCTTTAGCTCTTTGTGACTGAGTGCGGAGATAGGGGCAGAGATGGTGGGAAAATGAAAGATATATTGTAATAATTGGCAAAGCCAACAGCTGGATAGCTTGCAGGCATGTAGGACGGAGTCAGTATAAGACAGCCGTCAACCTTTGGGGATCCAGTACAATATCACAACGAGAGATTATATAACCCAAGAAGCCTAAAGAGGATTTGTTTTTCAAAGAGGTACCTTTCAAACTTCACATACAATCTGCTCTCTGGAGGACAGTGCGTACATGTCTCCGGTGCAAAGTCAGATCAGAAAAGATCAAGATGTCATCCAAATAGACCACTAAATAGACATAGATGAAATCATGAATGACATCATTAACGGATTCCTGAAAACCCACAGGAGCATTACCAAGGCCACAGAGCATGATGAGATATCCATACCGTCACAGGTGTTAAAAGCAGTCTTCCACTCACGAGCCTCTCGTATCTGGATCAGCTAGTAAGCTCTTCAGGTCCAATTTTGAGAAGATTCTGGCTCCACAGAGTCTATCTAAGAGCTCAGGGATTAGTGGCAATGGGTACTTGTATATTACAGTGATTTTATTCACACCATGGTAATCGATACACAGCTGAAGGAAATCAACCTATTTCTTGACTGAGAAGAAACCTGCCGGAGAAGAGGACTTCCGGGTTCTGCCTAACGTGGTCTGACATGGCCTCATGTCATAGTCTCAGGCGCAGACAGAGGATAGATTTGGCTATGTGGTCATAGGTCCAATGTGGTGGCAGAGTCTCAGCCTCCTTCTTTTCAAAGACATCCACGTAGTTGTCGTAGCTGGAGGTCCGACCCTCCAGAATAGCTGGAACCTTCAGTCTCTGGCCTGAAAACACAACAGTCAGGCATCGAGACTGACACTGAAGTATCTCCTTGTTGTCCCAGTTGATCACAGGGACATAAAGTCTGTGACATATTCGGGTGGGTCATAGAAGGTGATATTTGGAGTGCATAAGTCCTACCTTGAGGTTCATTTGCACAGTGGCATACTAAATGCATTATGGGATAGGCACTCTGTTAACAGATGCCACCACCAAGTACTTCCCCATCGCTCGGTGGGTATGCAGTTCTGGGTCAACAAGGCAAAGGCCAAACCGGAATCCAGGAAGGTCTGTTCAGTAAACTGGAGGCTATCGCATGATAGGATCATGTGGAATGTAAGTCACAACCTGCCAACTCGTCCTCAATATGTCCTGCCAGACCCTCCCAGAAAACACCCACCAGGGCCTCTTTTGTCCCATGATAGTTCTGAGTCGAACATGTGGAATTTTAGGATGTACTGACCCACAGTAAAGCTATCCTAGTATAAGAAGTGAAGAAGTTGCAGAAGCCATGTGACCAGCTACTCAAAGACCTTCCAGAAGGTAGCCAAAAAGTCACGAAGATTATAAGTCAGCTGGTCATTTTGCTCCCAGAAGGGAATGGCCCAGGCAAGTGCTTCATCGGAGAGGAGGGGAACCACAAATGCAACCTTGGAAGTCTGGAGGAAAGTGATAGGCTTGTAGCTCGAAGTGAATGGTACACAGGTATCCTCAGTATAACTTGGGGTCCCCTTCATAGCGTGGGAGATGTGGAAGATGCAGAATGGAGTTGCCAGAGATCGTGACAGCCGGATGTGACGGTGAAGACTCCGCAGTTGTTATCCTGGCACTCTGGGACACCTGGTTTTTCACCCTGTAACCTCTGTACTGGGATGTGAACTTCCCTGCAAGTGAACCACCAGGCCATCCTGTCAAGTCTACATGCAACTGACATCTGACCGACAGAGAAGAGACACCGATGCAGAGCATGGAGAGATCAGGCAAAACTGTAGTCAGGAGCAGTTCAGGTTCAGTGCAGACAGTGAAGAGTCAATACAGAGGTCAGGCACAGGTCAGACAGTGGAAAGTCAATATACAGAAAATGGGCAGAAGTCGGTACACAGGCAGAAAAATAGACACAGCACACCTTTGCATGAATTAGCAAGCTAGGAACCTATTTCTCAGACGTCCTTCCATAGGGAAAGGTGCCTTAAGTACCCAAAGGTGACTAGCAATTGTAAGGGGGAAGAGAGGGGGAAGCATACATGTACAGCATGGGCTGAAGAGAGGCCTTGCTGTCTAGAAGCAGGCTGCAGCCTGCTGGGAAGGATAGTCAAGCAACTCTGGCAGTCAAGCTAGACGTCAGGAAGCAGAGTAAGGGCAGCGGGTTTGGGTCACCAGAGCATCAGAGGTGAGCAGAGTGACACCAATGCCTGGGAGAGCAGGGTGGCAGTGAGCAAGTGCTGCTGAGATAATCTGCCACCGAAACACAGATTTGTAACAGCAAATAGTTGACCACTATGATATATGGCACCTATGACGCCTATCAATAAGTCAGGTTAGGTCCACTAGACACTAGTCGGTGCTAAATGGAATTTTTGTAATATCATTTTCAACACTGCTTTGGTAAAAATGTGCAACTGGACGGCGTCGGCTACTGTATAGTTAACTCTGATAAAGGAAAAGACATTAGGTGAAGTCCACTAGTCTGTGATACGTGGGACCTCTATATCAAACTACAGGGACACATCCAGAAACTGTGGTTCATCCCGTCTGCTTCTCCTCATCCCAGACCAGGCCATGCCCCCCCCCCCCCCCATCCATTGTGGTTAAAACTCTTTCCACTTGTTGATCTGAAGGTGCAACAAAAGCAACGGTGACGCCCTCTTTGCACCAAAAGCCTTAATTACATAATGAGAAAAAATACTATAAAAAATTAACCATTTTCTTTTCTTTCTTTAGAAAAAAAATGCACAATTGCAGACAAGTACATCAAGTCAGGTAACTAGGCCGAGAGAAATGGAAGTTTTGTAATAGAATTTTACGCACCTTTTTGTTTAGAAATAAAATGAGTGAAGCAGAACAACGAGTCAGGTCCAATAGTGCATGATACATGGAATAGTTCTAATAACGTTTTCAACGCTTTGTTTTTCTAAATGCACAACTGAACTGAGTTGAGGGACCTCCAGATCAAACTGCCTAATAGTAAATCCGTCTCAGTCCATAGCAACCAATCAGAGCTCAGCTTTCATTCTTTCAGAGCCCTGTAGGAACTGAAAGCTGAGCTCTGATTGGTTGCTATGGAGAACTAAGACAGATTTACTATTAGGCAGTTTGATTTGTAGATATTAGAGGCCTTTACTTTTCCGTGGGCCGCCCGGGTATAATGCACCAGTACACAGCGGCAGGATTAATAGATGTTTTCTGTCTATGATTTTTTATGAAAATTGCGCTGATAGATGGCTGATACACATTAAGAAAAAATTGAGTACTATAGCTTTAAATATTGTGCAATACAAGAAGAGCCTCACTGAATAGAGAATAGTGGCACGCACTGAAAACCTGTCTCTCTATCGCTCAATGACTCTAATTCAGGGGTCTGAGGGCCGCATTGTCACATTGCTCTATTTCAAGGGGCCGCAATGTACACAGGCCGATGTAAAGTGACTGGGGAGGAATGATCGCTATCACAGTCATTGCTCCTTCATTTAGTTACATGGACTATGAGTAGCCCATTCCTGATTACACAGAGAGATGTGCGGCACGATTATACCGCCAGTTATCATGAGTGAGTGTCCCCATGAAGACGTGTTCCCAGTAACTGACCTGAATATCTCGCTGCTGGCCCTGGATAAATACTAACAGTGGCCCCGTTTTGTAGTCGGGTACAAATTGATGGAAGTCCGGGCCAGCAATACCATATTGTGGCACATTGTACCGCCCCACAGTTCATCACACAATACTGCCCCCATGAGCACAAAATACATCCCCAAAAACTCTCACTGGCCGGCCGTGAGGAGGGCCCAGGCGGCCCCCTGGGAAGTTTCCCTGTGAGATCTATGGCTAATGCACCCTGGCTTAAAGGGATTTCCCAGTAAAAATGAATTTTTAACAGGTTCTTGCAGCATGTCCCCGGAAACCGAAGAGTTATACTTACCTGCTCCCGGCGCTGATTACACCTGTCAGTGCATGGCCATGGTCACATGTACCTCTGCAGCCAATCACTGGCTTCAGCGGTAATGTGGCCACAAGCAGCGTGTCACTGCTGCAGCCAGTCATTGACTGGAGCGGTGTATGTGACCATGGTTATGCACGGACAGGTGTAAAAGTGCAGGAACCAGAAGATGGAGGCAGCGGGGGCAGGGCGGCATGGAGCAGGTAAGTATGCATCTTCTGGTTCAGGGGCCACGCTGCAGGAACTTGTTCATAAATCAGTGATTTCCCTCACTGCAGAGGCCGTGCTCCCTGGTTATTATCGCCTCCTGCCAGTCACAGGCGCCCTGCAATAACCAGTAAGCACTTTCTCTTACTAGGGGGGAAAGCGCTTATTGGTTAACACTTTAATAACCAGGCCTGAAAAGACACTTTTTTTGAGTTTTTGTGCACCTGGTGGTTCGAATGGTTGTAACTTTTTTATGTGTTGGGACTACCAAAATAATTTTTGCAACAATTTTTGTCTGTACCAGCGTTGAGAAGGACAAGATGGCGCAGCAGAGGCCTCGCCAACTGAACTGGGGTGGCATGAGCTGGGGTGCCAAGGACCCCAAAGAGAAGGCCCGAAAGAGATCTTCCTCTCTCAGGTACAGCGGGACCCACCTGACAAACCAGGTTGCATTCCCCGTGCTGGCTGGCACGGCGGAGGCGGTTGGAGTCTCCACTCCGCCATCCAGAAAATCATGTGCCTTTAGGGACTTGAACCCAGAGGTCCCGGAGGAGATTGCCCGGGCCCGCACTATGTGGGATTACCGGAAGGCGGTAGAAGACTGGGCTGTAAGGGTCTGGGACGGCCACAGCCCAGGGATCCCCTCCTTGTGCGGAAGACAGTATGGGTGGTCTTGTTTTCAGTCGTCTGGTCGGGTACGCAGTCCTCCGGTCGGGTACGCTGCCTACAGGAGGGATCGGTCGGCGTGCTCAGAGTCGGCATTGCTAATCCCTGGCCTACCTGCACCATCGACCCCTCGAAGGCTTGCATATCATCCACAGCAGTAACCATTAGCCCCACAGTAGTCACCTACCAGTTACCGTGGAAGCTGCGATAAAGAGGGGGGCCATCCAAGAGTCGCCACCCAAGGAAGAGGACTGTCTCCCGGCACCATTGCAGCCAGAGGTGCTGGATTTATCCAACATGGCAGGAGTGTCCGCTCCCATCAAACAAAAAATCTTGGCCCAGGTTAAGAGCGTGACTACCCGGTCTATGCTCAGCGCCACCAGAGGAGGGCAGTGGCGCTCCACTACCCAAGTTCAACTGGATTACAGGAGGCAGGACAGACCCCTGATGTACTTCTCTAGTGACAGCTCCAGCAGCGAGGAGGACCTGAGGCCCTTCTTCTAAGGAACCTCACCATCTTCATTTAAAGAAACAGTGACTGTTGGGAGCCACCCGTAACTACTCCTGAAGGGTGAGGGCCTGTTGGTATTGTTATAGGTTTTACTTCTGCAGGTTGCCCCTGTTTTGCCCTGGCCCGGATGGTCATGTTGAGTTAGGACTCCCTCCATCATCATTTAAGTCCCTGTCTCACTGGACGGTGCCAATTTCTCCCTTTTCCCCCCTTTTCAGGTTATTCGGGAGCCTTTGCTAACGGTTCTCTTTATTACCTTCTTTGGATTACAAATGACATTGCTATTCCTATGGATTACAAAGGACTCTGTTATATTCAAGAGACTTTTATTGCAATTAAAGTTACAGTTTGATGCACTTTACCTGAAGCACTGAAGAAGAGACTGTGACATTATCGCACTATTCAATTGCATCATCTATTGCATTAATAAAAATGTGCCTTAATTATTCTGCACTAATGTTTTTACCTTTTCTGCAACGTTCAAGAAAATGTGCCCATTGTATTCATTTTTTTTTACAGGTGCCGCAATAAGTTTTATTATGCACTTATTGTATTATCTATGCATTTGTAATGTTAGCCAGATGGTCAGCACCTTACTTTATTGCCTCTGAATGCGGCTGGTACGCACCAAGCAGGCCTTATCATTATGGACTGCCTCTGAGTACAGTCAAAAACTAACGGTCCTTGTCGCTAAAGGAACCGAGTGGTTATGTGCCAAGCAGATCTAACACCATTAACGATGGCCAGCTGCTAGTGTGTGATTGGAGTGGTAGGGGAAAAGTCTCCTCCTCTCTTTGGAGAGTTTTGAGTGTGACTCATCCTCCTAATTGTGTATGTCCTAAGGCCTAGTGCACCGGCTTAGGAAAGGGAAGGGAATACAGGATAAAGCCAACCTTCTGTTTGCGGGCGTTTCATTGCATAATAGTGGGAAAACAGAGTAAAGACACCCCCATGCTTTTTTTGGAATTAGAGCTCAGTATATCCAAAGTAAAGTCAGTAGTGAGCGCTTTGTGCACACATCTTTTGGTTCTCTGGTTATACCTGAGAGGGACACTGTGATTGGACACCCTACTCTTATTGGCAGAGAGACCTTTTAGTAGCCGTCTTAAACATCAGTCTATGTCAGTGTCATTTCATTCAGCACTTTGTATTTATTTGGCACCCTGAGAGCATAAATATTTTTCTACATACCCTAAGCACAAGCCGAGGGCGTCTTGACTCTTAAGTAAGGGGGAATGTAATGACCCAGAGTAGCATTACCCCTCTTTTGCACCTTGCTACTGTCTCCCATGCACTAACTTATGTCATCAAAAGGTATTCTGGTGGCGGCATTGCTGGCAGAGCTGTATTATATAGAGTTCTGGAGAGGAGTTGCCTGTGAGTCTATACATGGTTGCATGTCCCCCTTCCTGGGCTTGCATTGCTTAAGAAGCCAAGCTAAAGTAAGCTTGAAGCCAGGAAGAAGTTTCCTAGGATTACAGTGAGAGTCAGACTACAGAAAGCTAAATTGCAGCCTACAACAGAAAGCTAAAGGAAAAGTTCCTATTTAAGCCAGCCAACATAGTCGAGCTGAGAGAGTTAAGATGTAGCAGAGCTGAGAGTGTTTGCCTGCCAGAACTTCATACCAAAGCTGCTGGAAACCAAGACCAATTCTGTAAACTGTTTAAATTACCGTTTATGCCAAGTAAAGCTATGTTCAACATTACTACAAGACTGGACTCCATTTATTCTACTTCCTTCATCATCCAAGTTAACTACCCCTTTTGCACTGCAACGGGCAACAACGTCTGGGTTCCAAAGATATCCAGGTAGGAGCACCATGACACGTGCATACAACACCTTCAGGGACATTGCCGGCCCGCCTACACCACTCTGGCATTCCTACCCTGGGTATCAACTTCACCATACTTAAAGGGGACTCCATGTCCTCGTTGCTTAACTGCAACTGGCGTCACAATTACTTGCTCTATAAGAGGGACACATTTTGTAGAAGCCTCCTAAGGGGCAAGGGATACCCCAGACGTGGGGCCTAACCGTGTGCTGCAAATCAAGTGGTGTCACGAAAAAAACCACTTTACCTTAACCCCTTCAAGACCAAGCTAGTTTTTACCTTCAGGACCAGGCCATTTTTAGCAAATCTGACATGTGTCACTTTATGTGGTAATAACTTTAAAACGCTTTTACTTATCCAGGCCATTCTGAGATTGTTTTCTCTTCACATATTGTACTTCATGACACTGGTAAAATTGAGTCAAAAAAATTCATTTTTATTTATAATTTCCAAATATCAATTTCTCTACTTTTATAATAAACAGTAATATCTCCAAAAAAAGTTATTAATTTACATTTCCCATATGTCTACTTCATGTTTGGATCATTTTGCGAATGACATTTTATTTTTTGGGGATGTTAGAAGGCTTAGAAGTTTAGAAGCAAATCTTGAAATTTTTCTGAAAATTTCCAAAACCCACTTTTTAAGGACCAGTTCAGGTCTGAAGTCACTTTGTGAAGCTTACATAATAGAAACCACCCAAAAATGACCCCATTTTTTAAACTACACCCCTCAAGGTATTCAAAACTGATTTTACAAACTATGTTAACCCTTTAGGTGTTCCACAAGAATTAAAGGAAAATGGAGATGAAATTTCAGAATTTAACTTTTTTGGCAGATTTTCCATTTTAATCCATTTTTTCCAGTAATAAAGCAAGGGTTAACAGCCAAACAAAACTCAATATTTATGGCCCTGATTCTGTAGTTTACAGAAACACCCCATATGTGGTTGTAAACTGCTGTACGGGCACACGACAGGGCGCAGAAGGAAAGGAATACCATATGGTTTTTGGAGGGCCATGTCCCATTTGAAGACCCCCTGATGACCCCTAGAGTAGAAACTATAAAAAATGACCCTATTTTGGAAACTACGGGATAAGGTGGCAGTTTTGTTGGTACTATTTTAGGGTACATATGATTTTTGGTTGCTCTATATTACGCTTTTTGTGAGGCAAGGTAACAAAAAATAGCAATAACGGTTTGATTGGTATGATTTTGGTGTGCGTATGACTTTTTGATCGCTTGGTATTACACTGCTTGTGATGTAAGGTGACAAAAAATGGCTTTTTCACTTTTATTTTTTATTTTTTTACGGCGTTCACCTGAGGGGTTAACTCATGTGATATTTTTATAGAGCAGGTCGTTACGGACGTGGCAATACCTAATATGTCTACTTTTTTTATTTATTAAAGTTTTATACACTAATCTTTTTGAAACAAAAAAAAAATCATGTTTTAGTGTCTTCATAGTCTGAGAGCCATAGTTTTTTTAATTTTTTGGGCGATTGTTTTAGGTAGGGGCTGAGGTGACGGTGGGGAAACGCCTTTTTGATCGCTTGGCGTTGCACTTTTAGTGATGTAAGGTGACAAAAAAGTTTTTTTTAGCACAGTTTTTTTTTTTTTTTTTTACAGTGTTCATCTGAGGGGTTAGATCATGTCATATTTTTATAGAGCCGGTCTATGCGAACGCGGCAATATGTAATATGTCTAATTTTCTTTTTTTTCCCTATTTAAAAAAAAACAAAAAACTTTATTTTGAAAAAAGGACGTTTTTATTTTTACTTGAAACTTTAATTTTTTTTATTATAAAAAACAACAACTTTTTTTTCACTTTATTTTACTTTTTATATTTGTCCCACTTTGGGACTTCACCTTTTCAGGGTCTTATCCCTGTTTCAATTCAGTACAATACATTCTGTATTGTACTGATTCGAACTGTCAGCCTCTCACACAGTGAGACGCTGACAGTTGCCTAGGAGACCCAGCGCTGAGGCTGGATCTCCTGGGCTTCCGTAGGCTGGCAGCTCTGATGCCTGTGTAAGGCATCGGGGCTGCCATGGTAACCATCGACCCCCTGGCAGTGCAGCATGGGGGAGCGATGGAGTCAGAGGAAGCCCCCTCCCTCTGTATACCCCGCACGTGCCGCGGTCAGCGCTGACCGCCGCACGTGAAAGGGTTAATCTGCCGGAATCACCGCAGTGGATTTGAAATGAAACAAACAAGATGTGCTTTACCTGCAGACTGTCCGCTGTAATGTGAGGGGATTTACATCCAAATCAGGTGAACGGTGCAGGAATTACAGCAGTTACATATGTGCCTCCTACTTGTTAAGGGACCAAAAGTAATGGGACAATTGTCTTCTCGGCTGTCCCATGGCCAGGTGTGTGTTATTCCCTCATTATCCCAATTACAATGAGCAGATAAAAGGTCCAGGGGTCATTTCCAGTCTGCTATTTGTATTTGGAATCTGTTGCTGTCAACTCTCAAGATGAGATGCAAAGAGCGGTCACTATCAGTGAAGCCGTCATTAGGCTGAAAAAACACAACAAACCCATCATAGAGATAGCAAAAACATTAGGCGCGGCCAAAACTACTGTTTGGAACATTCTTAAAAAGAAGGAACGCACCGGTGAGCTCAGCAACACCTAAAGACCCGGAAGACCACGGAAAACAACTGTGGAGGATGACCGAAGAATTCTTTCCCTGGTGAAGAAAACGCCCTTCACAACAGTTGGCCGGATCAAGAACACTCTCCAGGAGGTAGGTGTATGTGTGTCAAAGTCAACCATCAGGAGAAGACTTCACCAGAGTGAATACAGAGGGTTCACCACAAGATGTAAACCATTGGTGAGCCTCAAAAACAGGAAGGCCAGATTAGAGTTTGCCAAACGACATCTAAAAAAGCCTTCACAGTTCTGGGACAACGTCCTATGGACAGATGAGACCAAGATCAACTTGTACCAGAGTGATGAGAAGAGAAGAGTATGGAGAAGGAAAGGAACTGCTCATGATCCTAAGCATACCACCTCATCAGTGAAGCATGGTGGTGGTAGTGTCATGGCGTGGGCATGTATGGCTGCCAATGGAGCTGCTTCTCTTGTATTTATTGATGATGTGACTGCTGACAAAAGCAGCAGGATGAATTCTGAAGTGTTTCGGGCAAATATTATCTGCTCATATTCAGCCAAATGCTTCAGAACTCATTGGACGGCGCTTCACAGTGCAGATGGACAATGACCCAAAGCATACTGCAAAAGCAACCAAAGAGTTTATAAGGGAAAGAAGTGTAATGTTCTGCAATGGCCGAGTCAATCCCCGAACCTGAATCCGATTGAGCATTTCACTTGCTGAAGACAAAACTGAAGGGAAAATGCCCCAAGAACAAGCAGGAGCTGAAGACAGCTGCAGTAGAGGCCTGGCAGAGCATCACCAGGGATGGAACCAGCGTCTGGTGATGTCTATGCGTTCCAGACCTCAGGCTGTAATTGACTGCAAAGGATTTGCAACCAAGTATTAAAAAGGGAAAGTTTGATTTATGATTATTATTCTGTCCCATTACTTTTGGTCCCTTAACAAGTGGGAGGCACAGATGTAACTGCTGTAATTCCTGCACCGTTCACCTGATTTGGATGTAAATACCCTCAAATTAAAGCTGACAGTCTGCAGGTAAAGCACATATTGTTTGTTTCATTTCAAATCCATTGTGGTGGTGTATAGAGCCAAAAATGTTAGATTTGTGTCGATGTCGCAATATTTATGGACCTGACTGTATATACAAGAAAAAACACTAAACTGAATTTCAAACACTCACCAGTACAGACACTGAACCAGAAGAGGGCAGCAGGACATGCTCTGTACAGACACTGAACCAGAAGAGGGCAGCAGGACATGCTCTGTACAGACACTGAACAGAAGAAGACAGCAGGGCATGCTCAGTGCAGACTCTGAATCAGAAGAGGGTAGTAGTGCAATGGTGCGGCATAGGCCAGGGGTCCCTTAATGTGAAAGTGTTTTTGTCGTGACGCCAGTTGCATTTCAGCAACGAGGGACAGGGTCAGGGTCCCCCTTTTAGTAAATAAGGTGGTACCCAGGATAGGAATGCCAGAGTGGTGTAGGGTGGCCTAATGTCCCTGAGTGGTGTAGCACTTGTCACGGTGCTCCTACCTGGATACACTGGAACCCCAAGCGTGGCCGGCCACTGCAGAAATGGGTAGTAGAATGGTGGCGAGGATGGAACAAATTGAGTCCAGACCTTGTATACAGTTGAACAGTAGCTTTACTTGAATAAACTTGCATCAGCAACAATCTTCCAGTTTTATCTTGGTCATCAGCAGGTTTTGGCATAAGTTTTGGCAGGCAAACACATTCAGCTCTGCTACTCTTTAGCTCTGCTGTGCTGACAGGATTAAATAGAAACTTTTACTTTCTGCTGAACTTTACTTTCTGTAGTCTGGTCTGTCTTTAGCTTTATCTGTATCTTTGTCTTTATGTTTATCCAGGGAATCTTTCCTCCTGGCTTCTCTGAGGCTCTTTACTCTTTCTCTTGTTCCAGCAGAGCTGACGGTGCTCTGCTGGTCTAGGTAGGACTCTCCCAGAAGGGACGAGCTCCCTTCAGCACAACCTCCCTTGGAGAGGGGGTAGGCCAGACTGACCTTCACTAGCTAAACTCCTCCCTCTCTAGAGAGGGCTGGAATGGACAAAAAGGTTCCATTCCAGGAATACTAGCTCTGCCACCATCTGCTGGTGAACCAGGCACATTACATATAACACAACAGTTTCATATAAATAAATGCACATTTTTGCAGGATATGACAATAAGTGCATCAGACGACATTGGGTCAACCATAGGAGACAGTAGGGGGTGCAAAGAGGTGGTAATACCACTTTGGGGTATTACAGTAGCGCTTGCTCTGTACAGACACTGAAGCAGCAGCCAGTACTAGAGAATGAGAACTTGGTTACTGGAGTATGAAATAACTGAAATAACTAAAGATTCTTCATTTGTTTACGAGGTTCCACGTCTTAGTTGAGGGGGGTTTCCCGATGTGAAGGTCCAGTTCAGCCTTATCACGGAGGTTATCTGCCCTCCATAGACATGACCCCGCTCTAGTGCAACCAGCTGTCTCCGGGGGTGCACTAGAAAAGGGGTTATTTGTAATGAGACAACCTCTTTAACCCCTTCAGGAAACTGACGTACAAGCTGCGGGCGCCAGAGCCGCTGGATTTCTGCTGTTTAACACAGCAGATTCCTAAGGCAAATGTCTTTGATCGGCGATAACTCAGATCGCAGACATTTAATTCCCTCAGATAACATAGTCAAAAGTGACCACGGTATCTGAAGATGCGAGAGCCGCTGGCTCCCACGCTGAGATTGAGGAAGCGGTTATATGCCAGTGATAGCCCGCAGCCTGCCTGACTGGCATGCTCCAATACAGGCCTGTAGGTGGCAGCACTGCATCGGAATATTGTGAATGCTGTGTAAATAGTCATCACAGAATACAATATGTAATCTAATGATTGCTTGTTAGTCACCCAGGGCGACTTAAAAAAAAAAGTAAGAAAAATTAAATAAAAAAAGTTTTTTAAAATATATAAAAAAAGATAAAAAAGATTGAAATTCTAATCACCAGCCTTTCCCCAAAATGAAAATAAACAATAAAAAATAAATAATAGACTATAAAAATATTTATCCCATACAGCGATGGCCAATTCGCCATTTTTCATCATTTTGCATACCCTAGAAAATGTTATACAAAGTGATCCAAAACTCATACCCACCCCAAACGGTATCGCCGCACACAAATGAGACGACATCAGTAACTATAAAAAGAAAAAATACATTTCCAGTTTATTCATTTTTTTCCCCAGTATTAAAACAGAAGAAAAGCTATATAAACGAGGCATGGCTGTCATCGTACTGACTCGGGTCCGTTTTACCACATCGTTTTTCCCCCATTTGGAATTTTTCCCAGCTTCCCAGTATATTGTATGCGATAGCAAATTAGAAAGTACAACCTGTCCTGCAAAAAACAAGCCGGACAATAAAAAAAAGTCATGACTCTGAGAAGGCAGGGAGTACAAAAGGAAAACGAAAATCACCTGGTCCTGAAGGGGTTCAGCTCATCACGCAGGTTCCTGAGCTGTGATAGAGTCATGTGTAGTTCCTCCCATCTCCACCAGGTGGTGCTCTTGAATAGGTAAGAGGCCGGCCCAGCTGCAGCTCATTCCTGGGTGACATGGTTAATAGTTAACCCAAACTCTCCCATCCATCTGCCTGCTAATACATGCCTGCCAATGCAGATCTACAGTGGGGTTAATGGATAACCAGGCCTCTGTGCACAACTATTTCCTGCCCTCAATGCAGGTGACTGATCCATGGGCCTGACAGCCCCGGGCGGAGTGCTCTGGACAGGTCCATCATCACTGATGGCTGCAGAGAACGCCGTCATCTCTTCATCATAGCTGGATCCTTGTCCAGTCGTCCCAGCGAAGGACACCTCAGGACGGATGATAACGAGTTCTGTGAAGTTACAGCCCAGTCCTCTATATGATGAGAAGTCCTGCATCTTCTAAAGGACTTTGGGCCCTTATTTACCAGGACCGGGGTACGCTACGCCATGTCATTTATGATATGCCTCCTCCGGCAGTCCGCGCGCCAGGATGAAATCTACCCCGGCTCATAGCTGGCGAAGATCTCACTCGTTATTTTCCCCCACTCTCAGGCGTAAATGAGGACGACTGTTCCGCGGCCTCACTTTTTGGCCGCCCACAACTTAAAACAATAGAGAGACGTGCACTGTAAAAGTGCCCAAAAACACAACCTCAGTGGGTAGAAGACGATTATGTTTATTAAATTGTAGGTGACAGCGCGTTTCGGAGTGGATACCCTCCTTTCTCAAGTCTGCGTGACATCACCAGGGTGGTCCGCCAGGGAGTGCGGGGGTACGGAGCTTATCTCGTCATAGGCTGCTCTATGAGCTCCTTTCCCTTCTTTGCCATATATATGCCACAACTTAAGGCCTCATGCACACGGCCGTTGTTTTGGTCCGCATCCGAGCCCCGACATGAGTTACGCTTTGCCAGCTCCCTTGCTCTTCTATTTTAAGACCATTTTCCACGCCATAAACTGGAGTAGAAGATGGTAAATGAGACCGCCACGCCAGCCCTCGTCCCCGCCCCCACGCCACATGCCCTTTTTACGCCACCTTGGAAAAGTGGCGAATTCAGCCGTACTTCGCATAATGAATGACCCCCTTCGTCTGAGTCTATAGATGTCTCTTCCCGGAGCGTCCCCCAATTTTTTGATAAGAAATAGGGTGGGGACAGATCGGTCCCGGAATGACTTTGAATGGAGGCACTGACCCCCTGCTCTGCGCTGTCATCCAGCTTTCCCACGATTCGGTCCAGTGACGTTGGATATGTCCTCACCATTCCGAGCTCTGGGAAAGCTGGATGACAACCTCCATGTGCACCCTGTGTCTGGACTCGGAGGTCCACCCCCCCCCCCCCCCCCATGTATAGCATTGCTCTAGACTAGAACTCTGCAGCCTTTGATCCTCTCCTGGGCTCTTGTGTTGTTGGGCCCCCTGCCGCCTGGACACAAACAGACGGGGGCCCTGGTAAAGCCCCTGGCCTGGCGCTTCCTGGGATAAGCTGTGCCCCTTCTTCTTTGGACAGGCAGCAGCTGTATTAGTGCTCATGATGAATAGGCCTCTCTGTCATTTACATCTCTCTACAGCCGGGCCCCACTGGCTGGGGGCTATTCACTGGTAAAATGGAAACCACAGGGGGCCCCGGGCAACTCTCACCCCCTCCCAGGTATAATGTATAGGAGCTGTAACACTGCGTACAGTATAACGGGGGGTCAGTGAAGGGGTGCGGAGCTCCCAGATGTGCTGGATATTGTCCATATATAACCAAGAGGCACGAGGTACAGGGAGCCTCACCTCAATGATCATAGAACATTACAGGAGATAGATTGGTGGGGGTTCTACCGCTGAGATCCCCACCAGTCCCCATACCCAGTGGAGCCCACCTGAAATGGACGGAACAACTGGTCAGAAATGCGCGCGACCTCTCCATTCATTTCTATGGGCGCTGTACCATCCATTCAGGGGGGCTCCATGGGGTACAGGGCCCCCCTTCTTGTGATCGGTGAGGGTCCCTGTGGTAAGACCCCCGCCGATCTGATAGTTATGCCCTATCCTGTGGATATGAGATAACTTTCTATAAACAGGAATATCCCTTTAAGGTCTGATGAATGTTGGTAATGACGGAGGAAGCGAATTGTGACTCCCATGACCCTCTGCATGACGGGGTCTAATACATGACCCTGAGTATAGATATTATAACGGTATATTCCTTATATTATACCGCCTGACCAGTGATGAGACAGCGTTATATGGTATCTTATGTTACACTGTATATTGTATTATAATAAGTGGTATAAAGTAATTAACACAATGTATATACAGTGCGGATCTGTACTGTAAGAGCAGTGAGACTATGGACTCTTTACGGTAAGAGCAGTGAGACTATGGACTCTTTACTGTAAGAGCAGTGAGACTATGGACTCTTTACTGTAAGAGTAGTGAGACTATGGACTCTTTACTGTAAGAGCAGTGAGACTATGGACTCTATACTGTAAGAGCAGTGAGACTATGGACTCTTTACTGTAAGAGCAGTGAGACTATGGACTCTATACTGTAAGAGCAGTGAGACTATGGACTCTTTACGGTAAGAGCAGTGAGACTATGGACTCTTTACTGTAAGAGCAGTGAGACTATGGACTCTATACTGTAAGAGCAGTGAGACTATGGACTCTTTACTGTAAGAGCAGTGAGACTATGGACTCTATACTGTAAGAGCAGTGAGACTATGGACTCTTTACGGTAAGAGCAGTGAGACTATGGACTCTATACTGTAAGAGCAGTGAGACTATGGACTCTATACTGTAAGAGCAGTGAGACTATGGACTCTTTACTGTAAGAGTAGTGAGACTATGGACTCTTTACTGTAAGAGCAGTGAGACTATGGACTCTATACTGTAAGAGCAGTGAGACTATGGACTCTTTACTGTAAGAGCAGTGAGACTATGGACTCTATACTGTAAGAGCAGTGAGACTATGGACTCTTTACGGTAAGAGCAGTGAGACTATGGACTCTTTACTGTAAGAGCAGTGAGACTATGGACTCTATACTGTAAGAGCAGTGAGACTATGGACTCTTTACTGTAAGAGCAGTGAGACTATGGACTCTATACTGTAAGAGCAGTGAGACTATGGACTCTTTACGGTAAGAGCAGTGAGACTATGGACTCTATACTGTAAGAGCAGTGAGACTATGGACTCTATACTGTAAGAGCAGTGAGACTATGGACTCTATACTGTAAGAGCAGTGAGACTATGGACTCTATACTGTAAGAGCAGTGAGACTATGGACTCTTTACTGTAAGAGCAGTGAGACTATGGACTCTTTACTGTAAGAGCAGTGAGACTATGGACTCTATACTGTAAGAGCAGTGAGACTATGGACTCTTTACTGTAAGAGCAGTGAGACTATGGACTCTATACTGTAAGAGCAGTGAGACTATGGACTCTATACTGTAAGAGCAGTGAGACTATGGACTCTTTACTGTAAGAGCAGTGAGACTGTGGACTCTATACTGTAAGAGCAGTGAGACTGTGGACTCTTTACTGTAAGAGCAGAGAGACTATGGACTCTATACTGTAAGAGCAGTGAGACTATGGACTCTATACTGTAAGAGCAGTGAGACTATGGACTCTTTACTGTAAGAGCAGTGAGACTATGGACTCTATACTGTAAGAGCAGTAAGACTATGGACTCTTTACTGTAAGAGCAGTGAGACTATGGACTCTATACTGTAAGAGCAGTGAGACTATGGACTCTATACTGTAAGAGCAGTGAGACTATGGACTCTATACTGTAAGAGCAGTGAGACTGTGGACTCTTTACTGTAAGAGCAGAGAGACTATGGACTCTATACTGTAAGAGCAGTGAGACTATGGACTCTATACTGTAAGAGCAGTGAGACTATGGACTCTTTACTGTAAGAGCAGTGAGACTATGGACTCTATACTGTAAGAGCAGTGAGACTATGGACTATATACTGTAAGAGCAGTGAGACTATGGACTCTATACTGTAAGAGCAGTGAGACTATGGACTATATACTGTAAGAGCAGTGAGACTATGGACTCTTTACTGTAAGAGCAGTGAGACTATGGACTCTATACTGTAAGAGCAGTGAGACTATGGGCTCTTTACGGTAAGAGCAGTGAGACTATGGACTCTTTACTGTAAGAGCAGTGAGACTATGGACTCTTTACTGTAAGAGCAGTGAGACTATGGGACTCTTTACTGTAAGAGCAGTGAGACTATGGACTCTATACTGTAAGAGCAGTGAGACTGTGGACTCTATACTGTAAGAGCAGTAAGACTATGGACTCTATACTGTAAGAGCAGTGAGACTATGGACTCTATACTGTAAGAGCAGTGAGACTGTGGACTCTTTACTGTAAGAGCAGTAAGACTATGGACTCTATACTGTAAGAGCAGTGAGACTATGGACTCTTTACTGTAAGAGCAGTGAGACTATGGACTCTATACTGTAAGAGCAGTAAGACTATGGACTCTTTACTGTAAGAGCAGTGAGACTATGGACTCTATACTGTAAGAGCAGTGAGACTATGGACTCTATACTGTAAGAGCAGTGAGACTGTGGACTCTTTACTGTAAGAGCAGTGAGACTATGGACTCTTTACTGTAAGAGCAGTGAGACTATGGACTCTTTACTGTAAGAGCAGTGAGACTATGGATTCTTTACTGTAAGAGCAGTGAGACTATGGACTCTGTACTGTAAGAGCAGTGAGACTATGGACTCTTTACTGTAAGAGCAGTGAGACTATGGACTCTGTACTGTAAGAGCAGTGAGACTATGGACTCTATACTGTAAGAGCAGTGAGACTATGGACTCTTTACTGTAAGAGCAGTGAGACTATGGACTCTTTACTGTAAGAGCAGTGAGACTATGGACTCTTTACTGTAAGAGCAGTGAGACTATGGACTCTTTACTGTAAGAGCAGTGAGACTATGGACTCTATACTGTAAGAGCAGTGAGACTATGGACTCTTTACTGTAAGAGCAGTGAGACTATGGACTCTATACTGTAAGAGCAGTGAGACTATGGACTCTATACTGTAAGAGCAGTGAGACTATGGACTCTATACTGTAAGAGCAGCGAGACTATGGACTCTATACTGTAAGAGCAGTGAGACTATGGACTCTTTACTGTAAGAGCAGTGAGACTGTGGACTCTTTACTGTAAGAGCAGTGAGACTATGGACTCTATACTGTAAGAGCAGTGAGACTATGGACTCTTTACTGTAAGAGCAGTGAGACTATGGACTCTTTACTGTAAGAGCAGTGAGACGATGGACCATATACTGTAAGAGCAGTGAGACTATGGACTCTATACTGTAAGAGCAGTGAGACTATGGACTCTTTACTGTAAGAGCAGTGAGACTATGGACTCTATACTGTAAGAGCAGTGAGACTGTGGACTATATACTGTAAGAGCAGTGAGACTATGGACTCTTTACTGTAAGAGCAGTGAGACTATGGACTATATACTGTAAGAGCAGTGAGACTGTGGACTCTTTACTATAAGAGCAGTCAGACTATGGACTCTTTACTGTAAGAGCAGTGAGACTATGGACTCTTTACTGTAAGAGCAGTGAGACTATGGACTCTACTGTAAGAGCAGTGAGACTATGGACTCTGTACTGTAAGAGCAGTGAGACTATGGACTCTTTACTGTAAGAGCAGTGAGACTATGGACTCTTTACTGTAAGAGCAGAGAGACTATGGACTCTTTACTGTAAGAGCAGTGAGACTATGGACTCTTTACTGTAAGAGCAGTGAGACTATGGACTCTTTACTGTAAGAGCAGTGAGACTATGGGATTCTGTACTGTAAGAGCGGTGAGACTATGGACTCTTTACTGTAAGAGCAGTGAGACTATGGACTCTATACTGTAAGAGCAGTGAGACTATGGACTCTATACTGTAAGAGCAGTGAGACTATGGACTCTTTACTGTAAGAGCAGTGAGACTATGGACTCTTTATGGTAAGAGCAGTGAGACTATGGACTCTTTACTGTAAGAGCAGTGAGTCTATGGACTCTATACTGTAAGAGCGGTGAGACTATGGACTCTTTACTGTAAGAGCAGTGAGACTATGGTCTCTTTACTGTAAGAGCAGTGAGACTATGGACTCTTTACTGTAAGAGCAGTGAGACTATGGACTTTTTACGGTAAGAGCAGTGAGACTATGGACTCTTTACTATAAGAGCAGTGAGACTATGGACTCTTTACTGTAAGAGCAGTGAGACTATGGACTCTTTACTGTAAGAGCAATGAGACTATGGACTCTTTACTGTAAGAGCAGTGAGACTATGGACTCTTTACTGTAAGAGCAGTGAGACTATGGACTCTTTACTGTAAGAGCAGTGAGACTATGGACTCTTTACTGTAAGAGCAGTGAGACTATGGACTCTGTACTGTAAGAGCAGTGAGACTATGGACTCTATACTGTAAGAGCAGTGAGACTATGGACTCTATACTGTAAGAGCAGTGAGACTATGGACTCTTTACTGTAAGAGCAGTGAGACTATGGACTCTATACTGTAAGAGCAGTGAGACTATGGACTCTATACTGTAAGAGCAGTGAGACTATGGACTCTTTACTGTAAGAGCAGTGAGACTATGGACTCTTTACTGTAAGAGCAGTGAGACTATGGACTCTTTACTGTAAGAGCAGTGAGACTATGGACTCTTTACTGTAAGAGCAGTGAGACTATGGACTCTTTACTATAGGAGCAGTGAGACTATGGACTCTATACTGTAAGAGCAGTGAGACTATGGACTCTTTACTGTAAGAGCAGTGAGGCTATGGGACTGTATGGAGGTGGTGATGGTGAATACACTATAAGAGTACAGGAGGGGCCTGGATGTATTTCTGGAGTGTAATAATATTACAGGCTGTAGCTACTAGAGAGGGGTCGCTGATCCAGGGAGTTATTCAGATTTTGGTCGGGAAGGAATTTTTCGGCCTAAAATGGGGAAAATTGTCTTCTAACTCACAACATTTTTTTTGCCTTCCTCTGGATCAACATTGTAAGATAACAGGCTGAACTGGACGGACGGACGTCTTCTTTCAGCCTTACAAACTATGTTACTATGTATCATATTTTATTTCACATTATATTGTTAGCATATATTATTTTTAAGGTTTTTAACGCAGCAAAGAGTGGAGCCAGCGACAGGTATAGATAATTATTATAGAAAATACCGCCCTATCACAGCCCGAAGATGCCACAAATACCCGTTATATGGGGACATTGCTGTTTAGTTCCAATACGTCGTGAACAGGTCCCTATGAAGTCCTCTCTTGGGCACATATTTTTATTATGATGATACAGAAATGGCTCCTTCCAGTAAAAGCGCCTCCGGTGCGTCCATCTGATCAGTAATTCAGGTCCCTGGTGACATTGATGGGTCCTTCTGCCTCCATCCATCTTCTCCTCGTACAAAGCCCCTTCTCCATCACAGTGGCCTGTTAATGGTTAATCCTCCGCTCATCATACTGTACTGGGGCATTGAGGAGCCGGGTTAATACTTCACATTAGGGGGTCCGTCATACTGTTCGTGGAGGGGATTCCTCCTCTTCAGTCTGTAATAAGTCATCATCACCATCATGAATGTTCTTGGGACTCCTCATACTTCATTTACAGATGTATTAATGGAGGTGATGAATGTCCTGCGGTATTACACTTCAGCCTGGCCAGTCTATGGCAGCACTAGGTCTATGGCGGTGTACAATGCTGAGGGTAATCATTGATCGGACTCACACTTGTCCCTATTAATTCATTACTAGGTGGTGACAGGAGACACGAGAGCAGACGGGCGTCATAAATCTACTTATAGGAAGCCATGTCTCCTTGATCCGGCTACAAGGGACGGACATGTCAGAGAGTCACACAAAAGCGACGGCGTGGTTGTAGTTCAGTGTCATCATCAGGCCTTTAACATGGAGAGTAATGGTGATATGACCGCCATCACAGCTCCTACTTCTTCCCATCCCCTACTCCTATACTGGTGCCTTCAGGACTCCAGAAAGCTGAGTGACAACTGCCATGGCCACACTACTGGTTGTCACCTCGTCATCGCGAGTCGCGAAGAGCCAGTATAGATTGGGGGCCTGGTGCAGATTTAGGGGCTTATGTTATGGGGGATTTCTTTATTTTAGGGGGAATGCCCTTTAAGTAGTTGATGATGAAGGTCATGGTACGCAGGGCAGGAGGTGACCCTATGTCTGTGGCAGCAGACCAGACATCTCCTTTGTCCCATGGTAAATGGTTAACATGGCTGCCGTCCAGTCAGGACACGGGGTTCATGGGATGAGTTTTTGTTTAGTCTGTGTCTGAAGTGTCCTCTGGTGATTTACAGCCATGTCTGGACTGAGGAACCTCAATGTGGACACCTCTAAGGTCATGGCTCTGACAGACTGATACACCATGGCGGTAGACCAAGGCTAGTCATAGATACCACAGCGTACACTTGGAGTAAAAGTCCATTAAACTGGAACCTTCTGGCCTGGAAATGCTGTCCCAGAGCAGATCATCAGAAGTGAGGACTTTCCCAATCCCACTGAAGTGACCGGGCGAGGAAACAATCTCAAAAAGTGCGCCGAAAAACCGGTGCAAGAAAACAAAAAGCGGGGACCTCTGTTCTCAGCCGTGACGTAGCCTGTACAAAGTGCGCACGGTGGTCATCGTTACACAGAGACGAGAGGGATTTGCCAAATTTATGAAAATGTATTTAAAAAAAAATGTGATTGTTCCTACGTTTCTTGAGGTAAAACTAAAAAATGTACAAAAAAAAAGGTAAATCTACACTGCAAAAATAAAACAATAAAAAAAAGAAAAGATTAAAACGTGATCTGGATGTTCAGACAAAGACTTTGGAGTTCAATAATTAGATTTTTTGAAATAAATAACTGACACTTTAGTTTTTAAACATTGTACAAATAATTATTACTATTATACGGGTTTTCAGTTTAAAACATTTTTAGAAAACTATTTATAACTATAAAATATTGTGTGATTTAGCTCTGAAAATGTAAAATGCTTGTTAGTGTTAAACCTTTATTACTTCTAATTGAGCAGATGACATTGTAGGACTTTTGCTCCTTCCGTATTGCGGTACAGGGTGCGATCTCCATGAAGATGACGGGCCGGATTGTCCTGCCCTGTCTTCTAGACCCTTGATGGATTCTGTAATCAGCCTCCATCCATCTTCTTTACACCTCGTACAAAGCCCCTTCTCCTTCACAGCCACTGTCACCTCCCAACGTGACCGGGTTAAACTTTAATCGGCCTCCCCTCTTACGGGGCTGGGGGCATTGAGAACGGGGGTTAATGGATAACTTGGGGGATCAGTCATACTGTAAGTGCCGAGGAATCAATCTTCCCTCTTGTGATAAATCAGCTCTGACAGCCATTCGGAGACGCAGCAGCAGCGCCGCTCTGTTTATCTTCTGCCGTCAGACATATTGTCAATCAATCCTCCATTAAGTAACGCGTTTCATGCCATTAAATACTCCGGGTTCCTCTTAACTTGTGGATTGTTCTAGAGTTTCTGTTATTTCTGAACAAATTCAATTACAGTAAAAAAAAAAGAAAAAGAAAATGCAAAATATGAAATCTGGAATCATGTATTTAGCAGGAGACATTGCGGCGGAGGAAATCCCTGCGCGCTGTACCTGCGCGCCACCTCCGGCCCGGGTCCGTCCTCTACGAGGCTAGATGAGGTTCACCGCGATGTTACAAAGTTTACTCCACATTGGGAGGGGAGAACGTCCCCGTATCCCCGGTGGGCAGCATTAAAGGGGCTGATGATGTACGGTCAGGATAGATCATCCGTATCTGATCGGCGGGGGTCCGACACCGCTACAGCTGTCTGAAGATGAGGCGGCGCTCCATGCGGGCGCTGCTTCCTGATGGTTGCGCTGTGGAGCGCGGCGGGCGTTGTGTCACCGCTCTGTTCACATGAATGCAACGAGTACTTGTAATAACACAAGACCCAGTAACATGAATACCTCCGTTGGCGCCCCCTAGTATTAAAAATATCCCATACTGCCCCTATGGCACGCCTGCCCTAAGTTCGCCACCACTGACCTGATTATAAATGGCAGGACAACCCATTTGTAAAATGGTGATACTACTGAAGATACTCTATGTGGCCCCCGAGAAGTTACCATGACAGATCCGCTAAAAAAGAGCTAGTGTGAAAGTAGCCTTAGTGTACCGCCAAGATAAATACCCGACCCACTGTTTTACTTGTAATATGGCTGCTGTTGTGGCGGCAGGGGAGCACCACCAATGAGGTCAGGTGAGGCGATCGCCTCAGGCAGCACCTGGGGGGCAAGAGGAGGGCAGCGGAAGGGCAATGGGCAATGAGCACTTTCATTTTGGCAGGGTGAGGTTAAGAAATTTGCAAGGGGGGTGGGGGCGTTTGCGTTTTTTCCCCAGGGGGCAGAAAGGCTAGGTGCGCCCCTGTGTGGGGGTCTGGAATGCTTTTCTTGATGTACGTGCGGTTAGAGATGGTGGAGAGACCTGGGCTCAGTAGTTGGAGTTACATTATTCAGTTATACGATGAGGTGCCTACAGGACCTTGAGAAGTCGAAAACAGGAACTTAGGTCTAGTCTGTAGAGATAATTTCAGGTTTGTGCCAGGCCTGTGGAAAAGGTAGGTACAAGGGCTACGCCTGTTAACCCAATCTCCTCCTTCTACAGGACAATTTTGATAGAACAGGAATCTTTGAAGAGATCTTTTGACCAGTGGAGCGAGGAGTCGAGGACATCCCAGAACTAGAGGATCAGCATCTCAAGGAGTTGGGCTACATGCGGTGATCCTCTGTAATTAATGCCAGGCATTCAAGGGGTTATCCAAACTATAAAACATGCCCCCCAATGCCTGGGCCCCTCATATAGCTTATACTCACCCCACTCCCCGGCACCCGCGTCGCTCTTGGTCTCCGCCCTGCATCTCGCGGGTGATGCTAGGGTCTCTTAGGCACTCTGTCAGTGTAATGCTGACAGACATCGCATTACAACACACAATACACATTGTAGAAGGGATCAGACCCCCAAAAGTTGAAGTCCCATAGTGAGAAAAAAAAAGTAAAAAAAAATGGTTTTCATGAGAATAAAAATAAAATTCTAGTAAAAAAAATTAAAGAAGCGCTCCTCCCATAATAAAGACATATAACGTTGTAAAAAATAGAAAAAAAATAGAAAAACAGACGTATTGAGTATCGCTACATCCATAACGACCTGCTCTATAAAAATATCACATGATCCACCAGGTGTACGTCGTAAAAAAAAAACTAACCCGAAAACGCTGCCAAAACAGCCATTTTTTTGGTCACCTTCCCCCAAAAAGTGTAAGTTTGAATGATCAAAAATCATATGTACTCAAAAATAGTAACAATAAAAACATCAACTGTTCCTGCAAAAAAGGAGCACCTACATAAGACGATCAGCAGAAAAATTAAAAGAAATATGGCTTTCCAAATATGGAGAGACAAAAACATGATTTTTTTTTTCTTCAAAAATGCTTCATTATGTAAAACTGAAAGATAAAAAAAAGAAAAATACTATTTGGTATTGTCGTGTCCGTAACCACCTGCTCTATAAACAGGTCTCTTTCTTAATGACATGAGAAAGGGTAGGTGGGGGTCAACAAGGGCCAGGATCTTTGTCTTTGAATGTTGGGTGGAGATGATGACGTGAACCAGGATCAGAGGGGGCCATATTTATGCTATAGGGCCCCCTCTACAGTATGTAGGTGATTGTGTTTGCTCATGGATGTTCCTTCTTCCCATATGATGGGCAACATGGTATGTTGTCTGATCCTCAGGTGCCCTATATTTCTTGTAATATAACTGTGTGGTTAAGTGATCTTACACCCAATAATGTCTCTGCTCATGTGACCTGGTGAATCATTAGATCCCATGGCATTATGTCTGCTCAGGTGATGTTACTAGTCATGTGACCATCCATCTTCTCATGTAGGGATCTGTCCAACGATATAGAGTTTTGTGTCCCTTCACATTTTGGCCCACCAGCTCATGCACTTACCTGCTGCTCTCTCTGGTCATGGGATTCAACTTCTGAACTTTTATCGTTTGATGCTCCTGTCCCTGGAGACCATTGCTTTTTTTGTCCTTGGAGACCAGAGGATTGGTGCTCCTGTGCGTGGTGACCAGTTTTTTGGTGCTCTTGTCCCTGATAACCAGTGGTTTGGTGCTCCTGTAGCTAGACACCAGTGTTGTTTTGTCCCTGGTAACTAGTGGTTTCGTGTTTCTGTCCTTGGAGACTAGTGGTTTGTTGCTCCTATGCCTGCTGACCAGGGGTTCGGTACTGCTACCCTTGGTCACCAGTGGTTAGGGTCTTCTGACCCCGGTGACCAGTGACTTCTCACTGTCTCCTGTTATTGGCGACTAGAAATTTGTTGCACTTGTCCCTCATTACCAGTGGTTTGATGCTCCTGTCCTTGGAGACCAGTGGTTTTGTGCTCCTGTGCCTAGTGATCAGTGGTCTGGTGCTTCCCCCCCCCCCTGTGACCAGTGGTCTGTTATTATTATTCTTGGTGAATAGTAGTTTAGGGATCCCGTTTCTGGTGATTTGGTTTATTGGCCATGCCCCTGAAGACCTGTGGTTTTTTGGCCATGTCCCTGGAGAACAGTGGTTTGGAGTCCTGTGGTTTGGTGCATCTCTCCCTGGGCCATTATGGTTTACTGCTCCCACTTGTGATCAATGGATTGATTCTCCTGTCTTACTTGACCAATTGCCAGGCACCTGTCTTTGACGAGGGGTTGCTTTGTCTGGTAAGGCTCCTCTTGAAGCCTTTATGGTGAGATAAACTCAGATACTATCAGACATGTCATAGAGATAGGAGGTTGCATGTGCTGATTGTATTTCCACAACGATAGATCCCACCTGCCCCTCCAGGGCAGCTCCATCTTTAGAGCTCTCAAATCTATGGTGCATGACCAAGAATTTTGTTTCTACAATTTCCAGGGAAAGAGACCAAACTCTTTAATCCTTCATAGCAACTCTGCTGTAGAATCAGTGGTGGACCCAGCTCAATAACTCCACTCGTGATCTCCTAAAGCATCTCTATACACGTTAGAAGACCATTCTTGGCAGTATTACTTTCATGGTTTTGCTTAGAAGAAAGCACTAAATATTCTTCATATCTAATCAGGTTGGTTTCTTAAGCCTACCATACTCGAGAGAATGATCGTCCACATTCTGGCCAATAAGTCATCCATAGGATCCTTCGTACAAATGATCCCACCATCAAAATGGAAGAGTAAAGTGGGCAGTCAGCTTTCAACTGACTGGTGTTGGTCATCGACTGATGGTTCGTGTATGGCCAGCTATACCATAATCAACCTCCTCTGGTGTCAAATGTTGATCCTGGCTCCCACTTGTCTTCTCCGTGTGACCTCCCAGGTCTATTCCAGTGGAGCTGAGGTTGGTGCGAAGGGACAGAATCAGCTTTGTCTGCAATAATGATGATCCTGTTAAGGTTAACTTTCGAAATCGTAAAAATCAGGAATATTTTCCGTCCCTGTTGTCATGGTGATTTGAGCTGAACCGAGTGGTTACATTTCCCATCATTTAAATATCTTGTTAAAGACGCCATGTACAGGAGTCGGTGGCACCCCTGCTGGTTTTAGACCTATTGGGCAGATTGTGGATCGGTCAGAAGCGTATATGGACAGATTTAGGTCCAGAAATTGCATAACTTACCAAGAGCGGTACTAGAGAGCCAAAGTCACTGAATATCCGAGACTCATCAGACCTACACCTTGTACTGCCAGACAGAGCAGTCATATCTCCTACACTGCATGTCAGGAACATGCAGTTTCTATAGAAATGCTGGATCATCAGAGGTTAATTCCAGCGGAATGTTCCATGGATCCTAATTGTCACGTATTCTGCAAGAAGAAGACATGCAGACACCTTGTTAAAATTCACAGTGAACTGATGACAACTCAAGATCATTTAAATATGGAGCGTCCTCCTGAAATAAACCTGTCTACACAAAGCTGTAGATCCCGCAAAGACTGACACCACGTCCCAGGACCAACAAAATGTATTTACACCTATAGGTGTCCCATCACTTACCGTTACCCAATCCAGAACCCGAAAGACAGCGCTTCATATTAATTACTACTATTGTACATAGGAGCAGTATTATAGTAGTTATATTCTTGTACACAGGGAGCAGTATTATAGTAGTTATATTCTTGTACATAGGAGCAGTATTATAGTAGTTATATTCTTGTACATAGGAGCAGTATTATAGTAGTTATATTCTTGTACATAGGAGCAGTATTATAGTAGTTATATTCTTGTACATAGGAGGCAGTATTATAGTAGTTATATTCTTGTACATAGGAGGCAGTATTATAGTAGTTATATTCTTGTACATAGGAGCAGTAATATAGTAGTTATATACTTGTACATAGGAGCAGTATTATAGCAGTTATATTCTTGTACATTGGAGCAGTATTATAGTAGTTATATTCTTGTACATAGGAGCAGTATTATAGTAGTTATATTCTTGTACATAGGAGCAGTATTGTAGTAGTTATATTCTTGTACATAGGAGCAGTATTATAGTAGTTATATTCTTGTACATAGGAGCAGTATTATAGTAGTTATATTCTTGTATATAGGAGGCAGTATTATAGTAGTTATATTCTTGTACATAGAAGCAGTATTATAGTAGTTATATTCTTGTACATAGGAGGCAGTATTATAGTAGTTATATTCTTGTACATAGGAGCAGTATTATAGTAGTTATATTCTTGTACATAGGAGGCAGTATTATAGTAGTTATATTCTTGTACATAGGAGGCAGTATTATAGTAGTTATATTCTTGTACATAGGAGCAGTATTATAGTAGTTATATTCTTGTACATAGGAGCAGTATTATAGTAGTTATATTCTTGTACATAGGAGGCAGTATTATAGTAGTTATATTCTTGTACACAGGGAGCAGTATTATAGTAGTTATATTCTTGTACATAGGAGCAGTATTATAGTAGTTATATTCTTGTACATAGGAGGCAGTATTATAGTAGTTATATTCTTGTACATAGGAGCAGTATTATAGTAGTAATATTCTTGTACATAGGAGCAGTATTATAGTAGTTGTATTCTTGTACATAGGAGCAGTACTATAGTAGTTATATTCTTGTACATAGGAGCAGTATTATAGTAGTTATATTCTTGTACACAGGAGGCAGTATTATAGTAGTTATATTCTTGTACATAGAAGCAGTATTATAGTAGTAATATTCTTGTACATAGGAGCAGTATTATAGTAGTAATATTCTTGTACATAGGAACAGTATTATAGTAGTAATATTCTTGTACATAGGAGGCAGTATTATAGTAGTTATATTCTTGTACATAGGAGCAGTAATATAGTAGTTATATACTTGTACATAGGAGCAGTATTATAGCAGTTATATTCTTGTACATTGGAGCAGTATTATAGTAGTTATATTCTTGTACACAGGGAGCAGTATTATAGTAGTTATATTCTTGTACATAGGAGCAGTATTATAGTAGTTATATTCTTGTACATAGGAGGCAGTATTATAGTAGTTATATTCTTGTACATAGGAGCAGTATTATAGTAGTAATATTCTTGTACATAGGAGCAGTATTATAGTAGTAATATTCTTGTACATAGGAACAGTATTATAGTAGTAATATTCTTGTACATAGGAGGCAGTATTATAGTAGTTATATTCTTGTACATAGGAGCAGTATTATAGTAGTAATATTCTTGTACATAGGAGCAGTATTATAGTAGTTATATTCTTGTATATAGGAGCAGTATTATAGTAGTTATATTCTTGTACATAGAAGCAGTATTATAGTAGTAATATGCTTGTACATAGGAGCAGTATTATAGTAGTAATATTCTTGTACATAGGAGCAGTATTATAGTAGTTATATACTTGTACATAGGAGCAGTATTATAGTAGTTATACACTGCGTGCAGAATTATTAGGCAAATGAGTATTTTGACCACATCATCCTCTTTATGCATGTTGTCTTACTCCAAGCTGTATAGGCTCGAAAGCCTACTACCAATTAAGCATATTAGGTGATGTGCATCTCTGTAATGTGAAGGGGTGTGGTCTAATAACATCAACTCCCTATATCAGGTGTGCATAATTATTAGGCAACTTCCTTTCCTTTGGCAAAATGGGTCAAAAGAAGGACTTGACAGGCTCAGAAAAGTCAAAAATAGTGAGATATCTTGCAAAGGGATGCAGCACTCTTAAAATTGCAAAGCTTCTGAAGCGTGATCATCGAACAATCAAGCGTTTCATTCAAAATAGTCAACAGGGTCGCAAGAAGCGTGTGGAAAAACCAAGGCGCAAAATAACTGCCCATGAACTGAGAAAAGTCAAGCGTGCAGCTGCCAAGATGCCACTTGCCACCAGTTTGGCCATATTTCAGAGCTGCAACATCACTGGAGTGCCCAAAAGCACAAGGTGTGCAATACTCAGAGACATGGCCAACGTAAGAAAGGCTGAAAGACGACCACCACTGAACAAGACACACAAGCTGAAACGTCAAGACTGGGCCAAGAAATATCTCAAGACTGATTTTTCTAAGGTTTTATGGACTGATGAAATGAGAGTGAGTCTTGATGGGCCAGATGGATGGGCCCGTGGCTGGATTGGTAAAGGGCAGAGAGCTCCAGTCCGACTCAGACGCCAGCAAGGTGGAGGTGGAGTACTGGTTTGGGCTGGTATCATCAAAGATGAGCTTGTGGGGCCTTTTCGGGTTGAGGATGGAGTCAAGCTCAACTCCCAGTCCTACTGCCAGTTTCTGGAAGACACCTTCTTCAAGCAGTGGTACAGGAAGAAGTCTGCATCCTTCAAGAAAAACATGGTTTTCATGCAGGACAATGCTCCATCACACGCGTCCAAGTACTCCACAACGTGGCTGGCAAGAAAGGGTATAAAAGAAGAAAATCTAATGACATGGCCTCCTTGTTCACCTGATCTGAACCCCATTGAGAAACTGTGGTCCATCATCAAATGTGAGATTTACAAGGAGGGAAAACAGTACACTTCTCTGAACAGTGTCTGGGAGGCTGTGGTTGCTGCTGCACGCAATGTTGATGGTGAACAGATCAAAACACTGACAGAATCCATGGATGGCAGGCTTTTGAGTGTCCTTGCAAAGAAAGGTGGCTATATTGGTCACTGATTTGTTTTTGTTTTGTTTTTGAATGTCAGAAATGTATATTTGTGAATGTTGAGATGTTATATTGGTTTCACTGGTAAAAATAAATAATTGAAATGGGTATATATTTGTTTTTTGTTAAGTTGCCTAATAATTATGCACAGTAATAGTCACCTGCACACACAGATATCCCCCTAAAATAGCTAAAACTAAAAACAAACTAAAAACTACTTCCAAAAATATTCAGCTTTGATATTAATGAGTTTTTTGGGTTCATTGAGAACATGGTTGTTGTTCAATAATAAAATTAATCCTCAAAAATACAACTTGCCTAATAATTCTGCACTCCCTGTATTCTTGTACATAGGAGCAGTATTATAGTAGTAATATTCTTGTACATAGGAGCAGTATTATAGTAGTTATATTCTTGTACATAGGAGCAGTATTATAGTAGTTATATTCTTGTACATAGGAGCAGTATTATAGTAGTTATATTCTTGTACATAGGAGCAGTAATATAGTAGTTATATACTTGTACATAGGAGCAGTATTATAGTAGTTATATTCTTGTACATAGGAGCAGTATTATAGTAGTAATATTCTTGTACATAGGAGCAGTATTATAGTAGTTATATACTTGTACATAGGAGCAGTATTATTGTAGTTATATTCTTGTACATGGGAGGCAGTATTATAGTAGTTATATTCTTGTACATAAGAGGTAGTATTATAGTAGTTATATTCTTGTACATAGGGGCAGTATTATAGTAGTTATATTCTTGTAGATAGGAGCAGTATTATAGTAGTTATATTCTTGTACATAGGAGGCAGTATTATAGTAGTTATATTCTTGTACATAGGAGGCAGTATTATAGTAGTTATATTCTTGTACATAGGAGCAGTATTATAGTAGTTATATTCTTGTACATAGGAGCAGTATTATAGTAGTTATATTCTTGTACATAGGAGGCAGTATTATAGTAGTTATATTCTTGTACATAGGAGGCAGTATTATAGTAGTTATATTCTTGTACATAGGAGGTAGTATTATAGTAGTTATATTCTTGTACATAGGGGCAGTATTATAGTAGTTATATTCTTGTACATAGGAGCAGTATTATAGTAGTAATATTCTTGTACATATGAGCAGTATTATAGTAGTTATATTCTTGTACATAGGAGCAGTATTATAGTAGTTATATTCTTGTACATAGGAGCAGTATTATAGTAGTAATATTCTTGTACATAGGAGCAGTATTATAGTAGTTATATACTTGTACATAGGAGCAGTATTATAGTAGTTATATTCTTGTACATAGGAGCAGTATTATAGTAGTTATATTCTTGTACATAGGAGCAGTATTATAGCAGTTATATTCCTGTACATAGGAGCAGTATTATAGTAGTTATATTCTTGTACATAGGAGCAGTATTATAGTAGTTATATTCTTGTACAGAGGAGCAGTATTATAGTAGTTATATTCTTGTACATAGGAGCAGTATTATAGTAGTTATAGTCTTGTACATAGGAGGCAGTATTATAGTAGTTATATTCTTGTACATAGGAGAAGTATTATAGCAGTTATATTCTTGTACATAGGAGACAGTATTATAGTAGTTATATTCTTGTACATAGGAGCAGTATTATAGTAGTAATATTCTTGTACATAGGAGCAGTATTATAGTAGTTATATACTTGTACATAGGAGCAGTATTATAGTAGTTATATTCTTGTACATAGGAGCAGTATTATAGTAGTTATATTCTTGTACATAGGAGCAGTATTATAGCAGTTATATTCCTGTACATAGGAGCAGTATTATAGTAGTTATATTCTTGTACATAGGAGCAGTATTATAGTAGTTATATTCTTGTACAGAGGAGCAGTATTATAGTAGTTATATTCTTGTACATAGGAGCAGTATTATAGTAGTTATAGTCTTGTACATAGGAGGCAGTATTATAGTAGTTATATTCTTGTACATAGGAGAAGTATTATAGCAGTTATATTCTTGTACATAGGAGACAGTATTATAGTAGTTATATTCTTGTACATAGGAGCAGTATTATAGTAGTAATATTCTTGTACATAGGAGCAGTATTATAGTAGTTATATTCTTGTACATAGAAGCAGTATTATAGTAGTAATATTCTTGTACATAGGAGCAGTATTATGGTAGTAATATTCTTGTACATAGGAGCAGTATTATAGTAGTTATATTCTTGTACATAGGAGCAGTATTATAGTAGTTATATTCTTGTACATAGGAGCAGTATTATAGTAGTTATATTCTTGTACATAGGAGCAGTATTATAGTAGTTATATTCTTGTACATAGGAGCAGTAATATAGTAGTTATATACTTGTACATAGGAGCAGTATTATAGTAGTTATATTCTTGTACATAGGAGCAGTATTATAGTAGTAATATTCTTGTACATAGGAGCAGTATTATAGTAGTTATATACTTGTACATAGGAGCAGTATTATTGTAGTTATATTCTTGTACATGGGAGGCAGTATTATAGTAGTTATATTCTTGTACATAAGAGGTAGTATTATAGTAGTTATATTCTTGTACATAGGGGCAGTATTATAGTAGTTATATTCTTGTAGATAGGAGCAGTATTATAGTAGTTATATTCTTGTACATAGGAGGCAGTATTATAGTAGTTATATTCTTGTACATAGGAGGCAGTATTATAGTAGTTATATTCTTGTACATAGGAGCAGTATTATAGTAGTTATATTCTTGTACATAGGAGCAGTATTATAGTAGTTATATTCTTGTACATAGGAGGCAATTTTTATTGTGAAAACAAACAAAAAAAATACAATTAAAATACATTCTTACAAAAACAAAAAATAACAGGCATTGTACACACAATGACTACTCAACTAAAATGACTATAGAATCATATTAAACTTAGAAAGTCCACATTTGCTGGGGAGGAAAAAGAAGAGAAAAAACCACACAAAATAACATCATATTTTCTGTTTTAAACCAAAGACACATTTCTCCATAATTTCCTATTATTCGGGTTACTCCGTATCTCTAATGACTTAACCCACTGGAGCTCAGACATTATTTGGCTTACGGCTGTGGTGTGGTGGAATGGCTCATTGTGTATAGACACGCGGGTTCTCATGTGCCAGTGGTAGTATTTTATGACAGAAATGATCAGGTACATTGTCCCCCTGTCTACATTCCTATTTCTGGATGGAACAGCATAGATTATATCAGCATAAGTCAGGGACTGCAGTAATGGGATGTTTAGCTTTTGTGACACCTCTTCCCATATTCTCCTCCCACCCCTGCAGTCAGATATTAAGTGCTCCATCGTCTCCTCCTGCTGACAACCGAGAGGACAGTTCCTATCTGAAACACTTAAAAATTTCAGGTTACCCCTAACAAATAGCTTTCCATGTAATGACAACCAAGCTATGTCAAATAATTTGGCGGGGAGTCGTTTCCCATTGAGGAGCTTCAGACTTTCTTGTAAAGTGCTAGTCACACAATCCCTCAAGACAAGTGGAGAACAAAAGAAAGCCCTACAGACCCTCACGTATAGATCTTTCCTTGGCTTACCCTCAATGTAGGACTTCTCTATCTTCCACCTTCTCACACACTTCAGCCCATAGTCCAGGTACTGGGGGAGGTAGTCACTCGTCCATCGACCCCTCTTGAGACTGCCGCCTCGCACCCAAGACTCTGCAAAAGGCATTATGCAGTCCCTGATACTATTCACCCACAGGAAGCTGTTCTCTGAGTCCAGGCAACCAAAATTAACTTTTAGAAACATGGAGTCAAAGAACACCCTTGGATTCAACATATCCAACCCACCCTCTCTTCTCTGTAGGTAGGTGATCCCTCTTTTTATCAGGTTCAACCTGTTCCCCCACAACAGTTGGAAGAACAGGCTAAAGAGCCTAGCGGAGAAAGATTCCGGCAAAGGAAAAACGACAGAGACATACAAGAAGACAGGGACCAGGTAAGTCTTCAACATTTTAACCCTTTCTCTATAGGTCAGCCTCCAGTTCTTCCATCGCTGAACCTTTGCATTTCCGGCTTCCAACTTCTCTTCCCAATTTAGTTTGGCGTTATCATTCCTCCCAAATTTGACCCCTAGGATTTTAATATAGGTGGAGGCTCTCACAAATTGTGGCAGATCAAAGTCTGGATCACTGTCTGATATCCAGAGAGCTTGACTCTTCTCAAGGTTGACCAGAGACCCTGAGGCCTCTGAGTAACTTCTGATGGCCGTAGACAACATCTCCACCTCACGAGGCTCAGATATCACCACAGTCACATCATCCGCATAGGCAACAACACTCAGGGGCAGGCAATGGGGGACTGGCACCCCCTGAAAACCACACTCCTGCAGTGACCTCAAGAATGGGTCTAAGGCAAATACATACAGCAGCGGACTCAGTGGGCAACCCTGTCTCACCCCTGCCTCAACCCTGAAGGTATCACCCTGCCAACCATTGACCAGAGGAAAGCTCTCAGCCTCGCAATACAGAGTCTTCAGCCAATCGATGAATTGCCCCGGAATACCGTACTTTGACAAAGTGGCCCATAGATACTCATGATCTACTCTGTCAAAGGCTTTAGCCTGGTCAAGACTCACAACATATCTCCCACCCCTCAGGGCTTTACATCTCTCAAACATCTCCCTTATCGAGATGACTGCTCCAGAGATGTTCCGCCCTTTTACTGTGCCAAACTGACAGCCTGACAACAGTGCTGAGGACAGACAAACTAATCTAGAAAACAGAATTTTTGCCAGAATCTTTCTGTCGACATTCAAGAGGGCAATCGGCATCCAGTTCTTGATGTCACTCGGCTCTTTACCTTTGGACAGCAGAATCAGCGAGGACACTCTCATGGATGGAGGCATCAGGTCACTTTCTAGACAATTTGTATATACATCCACGAGGATTGGGGCCAAAAGGTCTCTGAATGTCCTATAGAATTCTGCTGTTATGCCATCTGGACCTGGTGCCTTCTTCAGATGTAACTTATCAATTGCCTCTTTAACCTCCGCCACCGTCAAATCTGCTGTCAAAGGAGAAAAGTCCAAATCATTAGTATCAGGGAGCGGAGTTGCCTCCAAGAATTGGGTCATCTTGTCTCTATCCAAAACCTTCCTCTGAAACAAGTCAGCATAGTAAGATCTCACCACCCCCAGGATACCCTCCCGAGATTCTTGCAAAACACCCTGGTGGTCAGTGAGACCGGTGACAGATTTATTTGCCACTCGCTCCCGGAAATTCTCAAAGGGATCAGGAGACCCTAAGGTCCCATAATCCCGTTCAAGAACCAGGGAGGTATACCTGCTGTACTGATACTGCCTTATCTCAGATTTCAGCCGGTCTATCCTTTGTTGGTCATCCCCTCCCGCCGAATATAGTAACTCCAATTCTTTCCGCAGCTTGAGATACTGGCCATACTTACTCTTCCCCTTTATAACTGACAGTCTCTTTAAGAGGGATCTGATCTCATCCTTGACATCCTCCCACCAGTCGGCCATATTGCCATAAAAGTCCACTCTCTCTAGCTGACTCTGTATAAGAGAGTGAACATGACTCTGAACAGAAGGGTCTTCTAATAGACTGGAATTAAGTCTCCATAACCCTCTACCTGTCCCAGAACACTTTGTGACGCCCAAACAGAAATATAAGGCCAGATGGTCTGAATAAGGGACGATCTTCTCATCTTTTTCACCAATGGTCTCTGTAGGACTCACCAGAGCTAAATCTATCCGACTTCTTCACCACAAAAATAAGTAAATTTTGGTTTCCGACCACCCTGCACAAACACATCTGACAACCCGGCCTGTTGAATAATTCTGTTTAAGACCTTGGAGTCTCTGGTAAGAGGCCTATTAGAGGTCCTGTCACAAGATGTCCTGGTGGCATTGAAATCTCCAGCCATGATGACAGGGATAGATGTGAAGAGATATGGCTTCACTTCATTATAAAGGTTAACCCTTTCAGTCACTGTCTGCGAACCATAGATATTTATAAGACGGAGCCTCCTACCCCGAATAGTAACTTCCAGAATTAGGCACCTTCCCATCAATACCTCTGTCAACCTATGTATAGTTACATCATTGGTGTTAAAGAGGATAGAGACCCCGGCACTTGGTTCTACAGCCAGTGACCAAAAGGATGGACCAGACCGCCATTCACGCTCGGCTTCCCGTAAGAGTCCTGAAGTATTCAAACGTGTCTCTTGTAAGAAAAAGACATCAGCATCAAGAGACCTTAGATGTTCATAAACCACATGCCTGGTCCTCTTCACTCTGACACTGTTCACATTACTGGAGAACACTTTAAGGGTAAAGTCAGCCATCAAAGCAAAGCACAAGTAGCAGAGATATTCCCCCCATCATCATAGATCTGAGTCTGAGCCCACCTGCCGACCACCTGTCTCCATGTCTGATTCGGACAGACGTTTAGCTCGCGGGGGTTTCCTTTTTGTGGGGGGATCGCCCTCTTGGTCCTCATTAAATTCATCTACCACCCTCTTTAACTCTCTCTCCATCTCTTCCTCAGCGTCTGACTCTGATAGGACACCGTACCTATTTGTAATAGTCATGACACCTGACCCGGGGTCTACTTTCTTTTTGGAAGGTTTTTGGACAGTGGTCCATTCCCCCTCAGGCTTACGGCTGGTATTGTCCTTCTTCCGTTTCTTCTGAGGATTTATTAATGCTGGGGCAGAAGACGACGTGCCCACAACCTGCTCAGTGACCTCCCCGTTCCCCTCAGTGGCTCCTGGCTGGGACTGGTCAGGCACTATGTCACCCATGTTGTGCTGAGGCTCGGGCGGTGTCACTGCTGACCCTGACAACAGCGTCTCCTCCTCTAGGTCATCTGCCACTTCCAGCAAGTCCTCATCAGGGAAGTCCTTACAAACATTATGCCAGGCGTCTGGACAGTCCCTGTGCGAGTGACCGATCCTACCACAGAGGTTGCACCGGATGTTCTGGCAGGTGGCACTGACATGGCCGATCTCCCCGCATAAGTTACATTTTACCAGGGTGCACACACTCGCAATATGACCGGCCTTTCCGCATTTAAAACATTTTCTAGGCTGACCCGCATAGAAGCATACCCCTTTCTCCCGGCCAATAAAGAATGAGTTGGGCAGATGTTGGGTGATGTTGTTAACCTGCCGTAACTTTACCAGGACCTTCCACCCCCCAGTCCATATGCCATCCTCGTCCCTGGTCTTGGTCAGATCTGACATTAGGTCACAGTGTCTTTTTAGCCACACAACAATATCCTGCTGTGGTACCGACTCGTTCCAGAATATTATGGTGACGTTTGCTGTGTCTGGTCTAGAGATGGGGATGAGGCTGAACTTATTCCAGCCATCAGCATCTCTCACCCAGAAGCGGTCCAGGTCAGACATGAGTTTAAAGCTGACATCATACCCCTGCCTGTCAGGAAGGTTTATCACTGCCAGGATGTTAGATGGCAGGAAACCCATATGGTGGCACAGAAGTTCACGGACCACAAACCTCCTGTCGGGCAACTCCTCCTTGGCCCCTCTATGTCTGAACCTGACCACGTTCCTCCTCTTAAAAGCCTGACCTGTATAGTTCACATTAGACCTGAAGGATGGTGACCCACGGCTCCAGGCATTACCAGAGGAGACACCACCAGTTCCACCCTCCTGCTGTACTTGGGGGCGCTGTGGTGGCTGCTGACCGCCTGCACTATGAGGGTCTGACACTTCTGGTGTAACTAAAGGGGGGAAGTGCTGTGCATCAGACTGTACAGCCCCCTCCCCACCATCATCCATAATACTCTGCGGGTCACAAGCCTCTGAAGGCTGATCTAATGGTGGACCCGACTCTAGAGATGACCCCAAATCCCACACACACTGTGAAGTGCTCCCCTCTGCAGAAACATCATCAGTAACATCACATACAGTCATATCAGTGCAGTCACTAGCAGTATGATCCTGCTGTACAGAGCCCCGACAGTCCTGCTGAGCCATGACCTGTGAGCTCTCTGCTGCACTGCTGCCTTCAGGCAAGAGTCCACAGTCCTGCTGCTCTCTACTGCCCCCCAGGGCTTGTGGTGACTGCACTGCTACTGCAGAGTTACCTTCAAGCGAGAGTCCACAGTCCTGCTGCTCTCTACTGCCCCCCAGGGCTTGTGGTGACTGCACTGCTACTGCAGAGTTACCTTCAGGCGAGAGTCCACAGTCCTGCTGCTCTCTACTGCCCCCCAGGGCTTGTGGTGACTGCTCTGCTACTGCAGAGTTACCTTCAGGCGAGAGTCCACAGTCCTGCTGCTCTCTACTGCCCCCCAGGGCTTGTGGTGACTGCACTGCTACTGCAGAGTTACCTTCAGGCGAGAGTCCACAGTCCTGCTGCTCTCTACTGCCCCCCAGGGCTTGTGGTGACTGCACTGCTACTGCAGAGTTACCTTCAGGCGAGAGTCCACAGTCCTGCTGCTCTCTACTGCCCCCCAGGGCTTGTGGTGACTGCACTGCTACTGCAGAGTTACCTTCAGGCGAGAGTCCACAGTCCTGCTGCTCTCTACTGCCCCCCAGGGCTTGTGGTGACTGCTCTGCTACTGCAGAGTTACCTTCAGGCGAGAGTCCACAGTCCTGCTGCTCTCTACTGCCCCCCAGGGCTTGTGGTGACTGCACTGCTACTGCAGAGTTACCTTCAGGCGAGCGTCCACAGTCCTGCTGCTCTCTACTGCCCCCCAGGGCTTGTGGTGACTGCACTGTTACTGCAGAGTTACCTTCAGGCGAGAGTCCACAGTCCTGCTGCTCTCTACTGCCCCCCAGGGCTTGTGGTGACTGCACTGCTACTGCAGAGTTACCTTCTGGCTTGAGTCCATAGTCCTGCTTCACATCACAAACTGCTGGGACTTGTGGTACCTTTTGAGGAGTCTCTGCAGGTCTTTGCTGTTGCTGGACACTTTCTCCCACTTCTCTGTACAAATTCCCTTTCTCAGAAGGGAAGCTGGCTGGTCTGAGGACTGGTCTTGCACAGGCCTGCTGGGTGTCATCTGGACAGGTTGGAGACTTGGGTTTAGATGGAGATGGTTCTGGCGCAGGTCTTCCCCCATGTCCCTCAAGTCTTTGCTGGTTCCTGAAGGATTCAGCGACTGGTCCCATCTGCTCCAGTACAGCCTCCATGTCCTGCACAGTCTCAGCGAGCTGCACAGCGAGGGAGCTCAGCTTCTTGTCATGGACGGCCTGATTGTTGGGGTTTGCTGCCTTTAGCTTATAGACACAATCTATCTGTTTCTGCAGCTGTAGTTTTGTCCTTTTTAATGTCTCCAGTCTCTTGACCAGAGCTGGGATCCGCTCGGCCAGACATAGTTCAGGTGCACGCTGAGTATTGGGGGGTTGTGTACTCACAGAATGGCTCCTTACAGGCGTCCCTCTGCTTGGTCCTTGCACTGGACTTGGTGCAGCCGTGGTCACTGCTGCAAGGTCACCATCTCCAGATTGGGGACTGGGCCCCTGGTTCTTCCCAGTGACTGCACTTGTGGCCCCATGAAGCCTTCCTTCAGTATTCCCTCTGGTCTCATCTGTCGTGTTGGCGACTTTTGCGCGGTTCCCACTCCCATAACGTGTGCGGTCAGAACGTATCAGGACAGGCTGCTGCAGATTCTCCTGCATGGTCTGCTTCTCCAGGGATGTTCTCCTCTGTCTGCCTGCGGGTGGGGTGGATTGCACACCTGCAGCCATGGTCTTACTCAGCGATGTCTCCTTCTTTACTTCCAACATTTTCTTTTCATCTTTGCTTCCTGCTGCACTGGGACTGGCAACACTCGGAACATTCCTTCCTTCCAAAGAAACTTCTGGATAATTATCCATAGTGTGAGAGGTCTGGGAATTATTTCCCAGAATAGGCCTTGGAGCCTGGGCCTTGCTTGGGGAGCATCCCCACCCAGAGTGGCCCTGCCCTGGGCTTTCTCCAGACATCCAGAGCCTCAGGAGAGCTACTGACACACGTCCTCACAGCAAGGAGGCAGTATTATAGTAGTTATATTCTTGTACATAGGAGGCAGTATTATAGTAGTTATATTACTGTACATAGGAGCAGTATTATAGTAGATATATTCTTGTACATAGGAGGCAGTATTATAGTAGTTATATTCTTGTACATAGGGGGCAGTATTATAGTAGTTATATTCCTGTACATAGGAGCAGTATTATAGTAGTTATATTCTTGTACATAGGGGGCAGTATTATAGTAGTTATATTCCTGTACATAGGAGCAGTATTATAGTAGTTATATCCCTTTACATAGGAGGCAGTATTATAGTAGTTATATTCTTGTACATAGGAGCAGTATTATAGTAGTTATATTCTTGTAAATAGAAGCAGTATTATAGTAGTTATATTCTTGTACATAGGAGCAGTATTATAGTAGTTATATTCTTGTACATAGGAGCAGTATTATAGTAGTTATATTCTTGTATATAGGAGCAGTATTATAGTAGTTATATTCTTGTACATAGGAGGCAGTATTATAGTAGTTATATTCTTGTATATAGGAGCAGCATTATAGCAGTTATATTCTTGTACATAGGAGCAGTATTATAGCAGTTATATTCTTGTACATAGGAGCAGTATTATAGTAGTTATATTCTTGTACATAGGAGGCAGTATTATAGTAGTTATATTCTTGTACATAGGAGCAGTATTATAGTAGTTATATTCTTGTACATAGGAGCAGCATTATAGTAGTTATATTCTTGTACATAGGAGCAGTATTATAGTAGTTATATTCTTGTACATAGGAGCAGCATTATAGTAGTTATATTCTTGTACATAGGAGCAGTATTATAGTAGTTATATTCTTGTACATAGGAGCAGTATTATAGCAGTTATATTCTTGTACATAGGAGGCAGTATTATAGTAGTTATATTCTTGTACATAGTAGCAGTATTATAGTAGTTATATTCTTGTACATATGAGGCAGTATTATAGTAGTTATATTCTTGTACATAGGAGCAGTATTATAGCAGTTATATTCTTGTACATAGGAGCAGTATTATAGCAGTTATATTCTTGTACATAGGAGGCAGTATTATAGTAGTTATATTCTTGTACATAGGAGCAGTATTATAGTAGTTATATTCTTGTACATAGGAGCAGTATTATAGTAGTTATATTCCTGTACATAGGAGGCAGTATTATAGTAGTTATATTCTTGTACATAGGAGGCAGTATTATAGTAGTTATATTCTTGTACATAGGAGGGAGTATTATAGCAGTTATATTCTTGTACATAGGAGCAGCATTATAGTAGTTATATTCTTGTACATAGGAGGCAGTATTATAGTAGTTATATTCTTGTACATAGGAGCAGTATTATAGTAGTTATATTCTTGTACATAGGAGCAGTATTATAGTAGTTATATTCTTGTACATAGGAGGCAGTATTATAGTAGTTATATTCTTGTACATAGGAGCAGTATTATAGTAGTTATATTCTTGTACATACGAGCAGTATTATAGTAGTTATATTCTTGTACATAGGAGCAGTATTATAGTAGTTATATTCTTGTACATAGGAGCAGTATTATAGTAGTTATATTCCTGTACATAGGAGGCAGTATTATAGTAGTTATATTCTTGTACATAGGAGGCAGTATTATAGTAGTTATATTCTTGTACATAGGAGGGAGTATTATAGCAGTTATATTCTTGTACATAGGAGCAGCATTATAGTAGTTATATTCTTGTACATAGGAGCAGTATTATAGTAGTTATATTCTTGTACATAGGAGCAGTATTATAGTAGTTATATTCTTGTACATAGGAGCAGTATTATAGTAGTTATATTCTTGTACATAGGGGCAGTATTATAGTAGTTATATTCTTGTACTTAGGAGCAGTATTATAGTAGTTATATTCTTGTACTTAGGAGCAGTATTATAGTAGTTATATTCTTGTACATAGGAGGCAGTATTATAGTAGTTATATTCTTGCACATAGGGGCAGTATTATAGTAGTTATATTCTTGTACATAGGAGGCAGTATTATAGTAGTTATAGTCCTGTACATAGGAGGCAGTATTATAGTAGTTATATTCTTGTACTTAGGAGCAGTATTATAGTAGTTATATTCTTGTACATAGGAGGCAGTATTATAGTAGTTATATTCTTGTACATAGGAGCAGTATTATAGTAGTTATATTCTTGTACATAGGAGGCAGTATTATAGTAGTTATATTCTTGTACATAGGAGCAGTATTATAGTAGTTATATTCCTGTACATAGGAGCAGTATTATAGTAGTTATATTCTTGTACATAGGAGGCAGTATTATAGTAGTTATATTCTTGTACATAGGAGCAGTATTATAGTAGTTGTATTCTTGTACATAGGAGCAGTATTATAGTAGTTGTATTCTTGTACATAGGAGGCAGTATTATAGTAGTTATATTCTTGTACATAGGAGCAGTATTATAGTAGTTATATTCCTGTACATAGGAGGCAGTATTATAGTAGTTATATTCTTGTACATAGGAGCAGTATTATAGTAGTTATATTTTTGTACATAGGAGGCAGTATTATAGTAGTTATATTCTTGTACATAGGAGCAGTATTATAGTAGTTATATTCTTTGTCAATTGTCTTTTTATTGAAAATCATATCAAAAGAGATGTTTACATACATTGATGCACAAATCAGAGTTATTACAGACAAGTCTAAAGCGTACTTTGACAGTATAGTGCATAGTATACATATGACATATATAAAGTGCATGTCTTCAGAGCAAGGTCATCTAGAACCAACTAATTGACATTTGGTGTGTGACCTGATGTAGGTAGGTCAAACAAACATATAAAAAGGGGGGGGGAGGATGGGGGATGGGGGGGTGTCCTTAGAACTGGACAGATACGGTCTGAGGCTGTTAAGATAACCTTTGATGATTCCAAAGGGAGGAAGAAGGTTTAGCACCCTCCATTCTCACTAATGTGTCGTTCCTGTCTGGGGGGACATTTTCAAAGTTGTTTGTCTGTTGAAAATTGTTTAAGATGTTGGTGTACCATTCGCATATCTATATGTAATCCATGGGGCCCATAGCTTTTTGTGCTTCTCATGTGCCCTAAGTTCCCAGCCCGCTAGCTCTTCCATACGATGAACGTGATCTAGTTTGCTTAACCACTGAGAGGTGGTGGGGGGTTCTTTACTCAGCCACTTTTGGGGGATAAGTAGACGGGCAGCTTGAATCAAGTGTATAACAAGTTTGTTCCTTGATGGCGATAGTTCTTTTGTTGGAAGCCATAAAAGAACCAACTCTGGGGTTAATGTCAGGTTAGTGTTTAGAATTTCATTAATGGTCCGAGAGACGTCATCCCAGTATCCTCTTATTTTAGAACAGGACCAAAAAATGTGTAGAAGAGTGCCACTCTCTTCCCCACACCTCCAACACCTGTCATGATCACTCAGACCACTAAGAAATAGTTGTTTAGGGGTGAGGTACCACTGTGTGAGGACCTTATATGAGTGCTCTTGGATCTTCACGCAGCGGGAGAAGCCATGCGAGTGTGCGTGCATACGGAGAATATCTGTCTCCGAAAAGGTAACCTTAAGGTCATTAGCCCAGGTGTGAACATATTGTGGAGTAATGCGGCGTTGTGGTGAGGTCAAGGCCATATATATATTGGATATCAATTTGCGTTGAGGGGAAGGGGGGGTTGCTAATTTTTCAAACCATGTCGGGGTCATTACACATGACTTCTGAGTAGTTAGTTGTTTCCCAGCAGATTTTATAGTTATTAGGTCTAGAAAGTTAAATGTACTCCAGGCTAAGCTAAGGGGATGTTGATCCGGTAAAGTGCCGTTTACCTTTCCTATAAAGTCAGCTGTGGAGAAATCTCTTAATCTGTGCCAAATCTGCGAGACCTGAGATCCTGGAGGCTGAATCGAGTGTGGTATGAGATCTGCTGGCATTATACTAGGGGGGTTCTGTAGGAGCCCATGTGTCTTGTTGAGTTGTTTAATGACTAGGCTAGTGCCCTTTAAGAGGACATGTGAATGGAGTGATGCATTTGCCTGACCCCATAGTGCTGCTTTCTGTGGTTGGGTGAGCTGCATTAGTTCCAGTTCCGTGCCCAATGTGCGGTAGACAGGGGAATAAAGCTGCAACCACCTCCTCAGGTGAATAGCCCTGTAATATGTTTGGACATCCGGCAGTGCTATACCTCCATGACCACGCCCCAGTATCAGTCTCTGGTGTGAAGCCCTAGCCTTCTTGCCGCCCCATAGGTAAGTCATAAAAAGCCTGCGAATCCTTGTAAAATATGAGTTAGGTAAAAATATTGGCAACATCTGTAGTACGTACATAATTTTTGGGAGGACAAACGCTTTTAGTATATTCTTCCTTCCCATCCAAGAGGAATAAGGGAGGCGTAGCGATTGGAGCAGGTTTTGGACCTCTGATATTAGGGGAGTATAATTAAGCCGGAATAAATCTTCCGTGCTGGCGGAAATCCTAACTCCTAGGTAGGAAACACAGGAGGACTGCCATTTAAATGGTGTATTTGATTTCAAAATGGCTATGGAGCTCGCCGGAGCATTAACGTTTAAAGCTTCTGACTTGGTATAATTCATTTTGTAGTTTGATAGCCTACCATACTCTTCAAACAGTGTCAAAAGATGCGGGAAGGCCTCGACCGGGTTAGAAACCATGATCAGTAGATCGTCAGCATATGCCACGTTAATGTATTCTATGGCGTCATTTTCTGTTTTCACACCACGTATATTTACATGGTCTCTAATGGCCTGAAGAAGGGTCTCCATGACCAATATATATAAGGCAGGAGATAGGGGGCAGCCCTGACGTGTCCCGTTGCGAATAGGGAAGGATGGGGACAATGTGCCATTGACCCTGATTCTAGCACTCGGATCCTTGTACAATGACATGACTGCCTCCTGAAATCTCGTCGGGATTCCAAACCTCAGTAGAGTCTTCCTCATAAAGTCCCAGCTCACCCGGTCGAAGGCCTTCTCCGCATCTACACTGAGCAGCGCCAAGGGGAGGTTTTTCTTTTTGGCCCACTGTATTGCTGTGATTAACCTACAGGAATTATGATTCCCTTCCCTCCCTGGAACAAAGCCAGATTGGTCAGGGTGGATAAGTTTAGGAAGTAGATTTCCCAGACGTGTCGCCAGAAGTTTGGCCCATATTTTTATATCTACGTTAAGTAACGAGATTGGCCTAAAACTACCGCAGAGAAGGGGATCTTTCCCCGGTTTGGGGAGGATGGTTACCGTGGCCTCCAGTGATTGTTTATGAAGGGTTTCACCATTTAGGAGTGCATTGCACCACGTTACCAGGTGGGGTATTAATATATCTGAGAATTTTTTATAATAGCCCACTGGAAAGCCATCTGGGCCAGGACTTTTACCCATGGGCATAGAGGCTAGTAACTTTTTCACTTCTAGTTCAGTGACTGGCTCTAATAAGGTGTCACTTTCTTGGGAGGTTATCTGGGGTAGATTGAGGCCTTTCAAAAACAAGTCTGTTGCTTCTGGTATTGATGGATCTGGGTGATTAGGGTCTGACAGGCCGTATAGTTGCTTATAGAATTTTTGAAATTCTTCTGCAATGTCAGCTGTTTTATGCAGCATATTTCCAGTACTGGTTTTGATATTGGGTATGAACATGGACTCTTTCCTTTGTTTAATAAGGAAGGACGTCAGTTTAGAACCTTTATCCCCGTGTGAGTAGTGTTTAAATTGGGCATATTGATAGGCTTTTGCGTTTTGAATGTTTAAATGGTCTTTTAGTTGTGATCTTAGCTGGGTCAGTTCAGTCTGGACTTTTATTGCTCTAGACCGTTTATGGACCGCTTCTTTATCTGCTATCTGAACCAAGAGATCGTGTAGGATCTTTTGTTTCTCTTTTTTAACCCTACTACCTAAGGCTATTAACTCTCCCCGGATAACCACCTTGTGCGTCTCCCACAGTGTCGTCTGGGGCATACCTGGTGTCGCATTATCTATAAAGAAGTCCTTTAATTTTTGCTCCAGGATTGAGGTATCTGCTTGTCTATCTAGCAGCGTCTCGTTTAAGCGCCACTGTCTAACTGAGGCAGGCAAGCTGGAAAATCTGAGGGCAGCAGAGACTGGGGCGTGGTCAGAGACGGACACAACACCTATGTCAGCCGAGTCCACCATATCCACGGCATTGCTTGACAGTAGGATATAGTCTAATCTTTTATATGATTTGTGTGGGGCCGAGAAGAAGGTGAAGTCCCTAGTGTCTGGGTGGGCTAGTCGCCAGACGTCCAACAGGTTCATGTCTGATATGTACCTATTGATGCACCCCAGTGCTGATTGGGTCAATTGGGAGGAGCTGTCAGAAGCATCAATCAAAGGATTCAGTGTGACATTGAGGTCTCCCCCGATCAATCTAATCCCCTCTGCAAACAGATCTAGTTTACTTAGTGTGATCTTGATCCATTGTTTCTGGCCACGGTTAGGGCTGTACAAACTAGCGAGTGTGACCTTTTGTGTACCTATGAGGCCTTTCACGAAAATGAAGCGGCCCTCAGGGTCCGTCAGGGTAGATATCAATGTAAATGGTACTTTTCTAGAAATTGCAATACCCACTCCTCTTTTTGCTTTCTCAAAGGCACTGAAATACCAGTGTTGGAAGTATGGGTTCTGAATTTTAGGTACATTTGTTTCTCTAAAATGCAGCTCCTGAAAGAAGCAAATATCTGTATTGTTCTTTTTTAGCAGACGGATGACCTGAGAGCGCTTTTGTGGGGTGTTAAAGCCCCTTACATTATACGTTGTACATTTAATTGACGACATCATTGAGAAAATGGGGTGACTTTGGAACCGGAGAACTCCAGTTATTCACATCGACCGTATCTAGGGAGTGAACAAGTAACATCATAACTGAAGTTTCTGTCAACATGACAAGTATAACAGTGCAATGACTCCCATGCCAGCGACACCGCAGCAGGTCACTTAGCTGCAGTGAAGCGGGCATGAGCAGCCATTTAATCAGGCACATGTACCAGGTCTGTGCCAAGATAACCCTGGTAGGTAGGGGGGGTACAAAGTGGAACCATATCTTCATAATGGTGTCCACATTGCGCCACCTGCTGAACTGGTGCGGGATAGCACCTTACATATTATGGTCTAGGTTGAATGCAGTAAAATAACATTGCAAAGCAGAATGTCTGCTCTGCAGATTACAACAAGAACGGGAACAATTCAGGACTCATGACAGACAGGTATACTTGCAGACTTAAGATGTGATATAATCAAGTAAGAACCTGTCCCTCTATGATGTCTGTGGAGAACTTCATCTGAGGTAAGATAACTCCTCTGTATAGTCTCTAGGACTTCAAGTGTCTCTTGATCTGTGCTGGTTCCTCTTCTTCTGTGGAGCTTTAAGCCATCCTGAGGCCTCTGGGAGATCTGGCAGCTGTGTTCCAATCTCAGCAGACGGCAGCCATGATGGTACATCAAGAGGATCTGTTTGCAGCAGCTCCCAGGCCGCCTGGAGATCTTGTGGCAGGCGAATGGTGCAGCGCTTCCCATCTACAGCAAATGTGAGGCCGAAGGGGAATAGCCATTTATATGGCACCTTGTGATGGCGCAGATGATCAGTGAGGGGCCGCAGCGCCCTCCTTTTATTCAATGTGGAGGATGCCAGGTCCTGGTAGATAGAGATTTTAGCCCCCTCATATATGATCTCCTTCATATTTCTGGCAGCCTGCATTAGGGCAGCAGTGTCCACACACCTCAGGAGACCGCATACCACGTCTCTGGGGTTCTCTCTCTCTTTTGGCTTCGGCCTGAGCGCTCTATGGATTCTTTCTATTTGAATCTCGGCCGCTCTGGAGCTTCCCAGGAGCAGGGAGAAGATGGCGCCGGCAGCTTCTGGTAAGCCTTCATGTGGGGTGCTTTCAGGCAGGCCGCGGATCCGGAGGTTTTTCCTCCTATTCCGATTCTCCTGGTCTTCTATGAGGGAGTATGCAGTGTCCAGTGAGGCTGCCAGAGCCATGGTGTGATCGCTTGCAGCTCTGATGTAATTCGAGATGGACGCCTGGTTACTTTCCAGTGTTTCCACCCTCGTGCCGATATGCTTCAGGTCAGCTTTAATCTCCTGCAGATCCTGAACCACTGGGGCCAGGGCTGCTGATAGAGCCTGCTGCAGGAACTGCCTGGATATCGGGGCAGCACTTTGTGATGTGGGGCCTGCTGTGTGCTCTGCAGCAGCTTCATCTTCTCCCTCCGAATCCCTGCCCCAGACATCTAGTTCCGGCAGCACCATCTTAGGACCGGCCGGCACAGGAGCTGTAGTTTTCTTGTTGAGATATTTATCCATATCTGAGGCACCGCGCTCCGGTTTGCTGACTTCAGGTTTCTCTCTGGGTATATATCTACCGACTTTTCCCATTCTTGAGCAAATTAGACCGCTGAATTTACCAGTTAGCAGAGTGGTAAGGAGGAGAGCTCTCCTACATGTGTCCTGCTAGGTCTGCAGCCAGGCTCCGCCCCCCCTATAGTAGTTATATTCTTGTACATAGGAGCAGTATTATAGTAGTTATATTCTTGTACATAGGAGCAGTATTATAGTAGTTATATTCTTGTACATAGAAGGCAGTATTATAGTAGATATATTCTTGTATATAGGAGCAGTATTATAGTGGTTATATCCTTGTACATAGGAGCAGTATTATAGTAGTTATATTCTTGTACATAGGAGGCAGTATTATAGTAGTTATATTCTTATACATAGGAGCAGTATTATAGTAGTTATATTCTTGTACATAGGAGGCAGTATTATAGTAGTTATATTCTTGTACATAGGAGCAGTATTATAGCAGTTATATTCTTGTACATAGGAACAGTATTATAGTAGTTATATTCTTGTATATAGGAGGCAGTATTATAGTAGTTATATTCCTGTACATAGGAGCAGTATTATAGTAGTTATATTCTTGTACACAGGGAGCAGTATTATAGTAGTTATATTTTTGTACATAGGAGCAGTATTATAGTAGTTATATTCTTGTACATAGGAGCAGTATTATAGTAGTTATATTCTTGTACATAGGAGCAGTATTATAGTGGTTATATCCTTGTACATAGGAGCAGTATTATAGTAGTTATATTCTTGTACATAGGAGGCAGTATTATAGTAGTTATATTCTTATACATAGGAGCAGTATTATAGTAGTTATATTCTTGTACATAGGAGGCAGTATTATAGTAGTTATATTCTTGTACATAGGAGCAGTATTATAGTAGTTATATTCTTGTACATAGGAACAGTATTATAGTAGTTATATTCTTGTATATAGGAGGCAGTATTATAGTAGTTATATTCCTGTACATAGGAGCAGTATTATAGTAGTTATATTCTTGTACACAGGGAGCAGTATTATAGTAGTTATATTTTTGTACATAGGAGCAGTATTATAGTAGTTATATTCTTGTACATAGGAGGCAGTATTATAGTAGTTATATTCTTGTATATAGGAGGCAGTATTATAGTAGTTATATTCCTGTACATAGGAGCAGTATTATAGTAGTTATATTCTTGTACATATGAGCAGTATTATAGTAGTTATATTCTTGTACATAGGAGGCAGTATTATAGTAGTTATATTCTAGTACATAGGAGCAGTATTATAGTAGTTATATTCTTGTACATAGAAGCAGTATTATAGTAGTAATATTCTTGTACATAGGAGCAGTATTATAGTAGTAATATTCTTGTATATAGGAGCAGTATTATAGTAGTTATATTCTTGTACATAGGAGCAGTATTATAGTAGTTATATTCTTGTACATAGGAGGCAGTATTATAGTAGTTATATTCTTGTACATAGGAGCAGTATTATAGTAGTAATATTCTTGTACATAGGAGCAGTATTATAGTAGTAATATTCTTGTATATAGGAGCAGTATTATAGTAGTTATATTCTTGTACATAGGAGCAGTATTATAGTAGTTATATTCTTGTACATAGGAGCAGTATTATGGTAGCTATATTCTTGTACATAGGAGCAGTATTATAGTAGTTATATTCCTGTACATAGGAGCAGTATTATAGTAGTTATATTCTTGTACATAGGAGGCAGTATTATAGTAGTTATATTCTTGTACATAGGAGGCAGTATTATAGTAGTTATATTCTTGTACATAGGAGCAGTATTATAGTAGTTATATTCTTGTACATAGGAGCAGTATTATAGTAGTTATATTCTTGTACATTGGAGGCAGTATTATAGTAGTTATATTCTTGTACATAGGAGGCAGTATTATAGTAGTTATATTCTTGTACATAGGAGGCAGTATTATAGTAGTTATATTCCTGTACATAGGAGGCAGTATTATAGTAGTTATATTCATGTACATAGGAGCAGTATTATAGTAGTTATATTCTTGTACATAGGAGCAGTATTATAGTAGTTATATTCTTGTACATAGGAGCAGTATTATAGTAGTTATATCCTTGTACATAGGAGCAGTATTATAGTAGTTATATTCCTGTACATAGGAGCAGTATTATAGTAGTTATATTCTTGTACATAGGAGGCAGTATTATAGTAGTTATATTCTTGTACATAGGAGGCAGTATTATAGTAGTTATATTCTTGTACATAGGAGGCAGTATTATAGTAGTTATATTCTTGTACATAGGAGGCAGTATTATAGTAGTTATATTCCTGTACATAGGAGGCAGTATTATAGTAGTTATATTCATGTACATAGGAGCAGTATTATAGTAGTTATATTCTTGTACATAGGAGCAGTATTATAGTAGTTATATTCTTGTACATAGGAGCAGTATTATAGTAGTTATATCCTTGTACATAGGAGCAGTATTATAGTAGTTATATTCCTGTACATAGGAGCAGTATTATAGAGAGTCCAGACCCAGTTTTACTCATTAGTTCTGTCTTTATCTCCAGGACTAGCCATTCATTGTGCAAAATTTGGGGGGTCAACTGGAGGCTGTACAAGCTGCAACAAGAAGTCTATAGAAACACAAAATAGATCCATGTCCCACATTGTACATATGCAGCAGGGTCCAACTGAGAATAAAGAGAAGCAGGAACTGCTCAGCGTGAGGAATAGGGAAGCAATGAAATGTCCTCACTGCAAAAGATGTCACATCACAGAAACACTAGAACCTGAATTATGCAAATAATAACATGGAAACAGATAGAAAATTTAACCCACCTGTACATATATAATTAGAGATACCCAGGTTATACCAGCATGGTCCATATCACTATATGCAAGAAGATGTATAACTTATACCAGCTATACATACAGTCAGGTCCATAAATATTGGGACATGGATACAATTCTAACATTTTTGGCTCTATTCACCACCACAATGGATGTGAAATGAAACGGACAAGATGTGCTTTACCTGCAGACTGTCAGCTGTAATCTGAGGCTATTTACATCCAAATCAGGTGAACTTTCCCTTTTTAATACTTGGTTACAAATCCTTTGCAGTCAATTACAGCCTGAAGTCTGGAACGCATAGACATCTCCAGACGCTGGTCTCATCCCTGGTGATGCTCTGCCAGGCCTCTACTGCAACTGTCTTCAGTTCCTGCTTGTTCTTGGGGCATTTTCCCTTCAGTTTTGTCTTCAGCAAGTGAAATGCTCAATCGGATTCAGGTTCGGGGATTGACTCGGCCATTGCAGAACATTCCACTTCTTTCCCTTATAAACTCTTTGGTTGCTTTTGCAGTATGCTTTGGGTCATTGTCCATCTGCACTGTGAAGCGCCGTCCAATGAGTTCTGAAGCATTGGGCTGAATATGAGCAGATAATATTGCCCGAAACACTTCAGAATTCATCCTGCTGCTTTTGTCAGCAGTCACATCATCAATAAATACAAGAGAAGCAGTTCCATTGGCAGCCATACATGCCCACGCCATGACACCACCACCACCATGCTTCACTGATGAGGTGGTATGCTTAGGATCATGAGCAGTTCCTTTCCTTCTCCATACTCTTCTCTTCCCATCACTCTGGTACAAGTTGATCTTGGTCTCATCTGTCAATAGGATGTTGTTCCAGAACTGTGAAGGCTTCTTTAGATGTCGTTTGACAAACTCTAATCTGGCCTTCCTGTTTTTGAGGCTCACCAATGGTTTCCATCTTGTGGTGAACCCTCTGTATTCACTCTGGTGAAGTCTTCTCCTGATTGTTGACTTTGACACACATACACCTACCTCCTGGAGAGTGTTCTTGATCTGGCCAACTGTTGTGAAGGGTGTTTTTCTTCACCAGGGAAAGAATTCTTCGCTCATCCACCACAGTTGTTTTCCGTGGTCTTCCGGGTCTTTTGGTGTTGCTGAGCTCACCGGTGCGTTCCTTCTATTTAAGAATGGTCCAAACAGTTGTTTTGGCCGCGCCTAATGTGCCTAACTCTGATGGGTTTGTGGTGTTTTTCAGCCTAATGACGGCTTCACTGATAGTGACAGCTCTTTGGATCTCATCTTGAGAGTTGACAGCAACAGATTCCAAATGCAGATAGCGACTGGAAATGACCTCTGGACCTTTTATCTGCTCATTGTAATTAGGATAATGAGGGAATAACACACACCGGCCATGGAACAGCTGAGAAGACAATTGTCCCATTAATTTTGGTCCCTTAACAAGTAGGAGGCACAAATGCAAACTGCTGTAATTCCTGCACCGTTCACCTGATTTGGATGTGAATTCCCTCAGATTACAGCGGACAGTCTGCAGGTAAAGCACATCTTGTCCGTTTCATTTCACATCCATTGTGGTGGTGTATAGAGCCAAAAATGTTAGAATTGTGTCCATGTCCCAATATTTATGGACCTGGCTGTATATGTGTACTATACGTGTATTCTATGTGGACTGATGGCGAGGCGGCTAATAATGTTATATGTAAGAGTATAAGGATTAGAAAGACATAAGGGGCCATGTATTACAGTTACCATAGAGATAGAGGGGAAAAGGAAAAGAAATGGATGAAAAATAGAAACATAATGATGAATAGAATAAGATAAGAACAAAAAAATAATAAAAATGAATAAAATGAAAAAATAAAAAATAAATAAAACGGAGATGAAAGGCAAGGAACAGAAAGGAGGCGGTGGGGACTATGAAGGATATCGGGATCCATTCTAGTCGGTCTGGAAGAAAAATAAGATCAAAATGTTACATCCGAACCTCTATATATATATATATATATCACTCTATACATTATACATGCTAAGTGCGAGACCCACAGCATGCGCTGTATATAATCAGATTAAGTTCTGTATTTCGTACTCCCTATTTAACCCTTTTGGTTCCAAGATGTTAAGTTTGTGTATCCAGTAAGCTTCGCTAATTATAAGTTGCTTAACTCTGTCGCCGTATTTCCCGCCTGATATTGGACTTATCTTGGCATATCCGGTCTCCCCCACATATACGGCATATACTACCAAGCTGATCCACATGTAAAGAAGCCTTGAATGGCAAAGCTTTTCCCTGACTGTGGATGGTGACAATGGGAGCCTTTGTGGACAGTGTACACATGGGAATGTACCCGTCTTTTGTGTACATAGGAACTCGCACTGAATCCGGACCCATTCATTTCTATGGGGCTGTTCACATGAGCAGTGATTTTCACGCATCACTTGTGCTTTGCGTGAAAATCGCAGCAAGCTCTTTATTCTGCGTTTTTCATACAACACAGGCCCCATAGAAGTGAATGGGGCTGCGTGAAAATCGCAAGCAAGTGCGGATGTGGTGCGATTTTCACGCATGGTTGCTAGGAGACGATCGGGATGGGGACTCGATCTTTATTATTTTCCCTTATAACATGGTTATAATGGAAAATAATAGCATTCTGAATACAGACTGCATAGTACAATAGCGCTGGAGGGGTTAAAAAAATAAAATAATTTAAACTCACCTCATCCACTTGTTCCCGGCTTCTCTTCTTTCTTCTTCTTTGAGGACCTGGGAGAAAAGGACCTTTGGTGACATCACAGCGCTCATCACATGTTTATCAAGACATTTTGCAGGAGAACTTAAGGCCATCTGTCCACCAGCTGAAGCTCAACAGAAGATGGGTGTTGCAACAGGACAACGACCCAAAGCATAGAAGTAAATCAACAACAGAATGGCTTAAACAGAAGACAATCCGCCTTCTGGAGTGGCCCAGTCAGAGTCCTGACCTCAACCCGATTGAGATGCTGTGGCATGACCTCAAGAAAGCGATTCACACCGGACATCCCAAGAATATTGCTGAACTGAAACAGTTCTGTAAAGAGGAATGGTGAAGAATTACTCCTGACCGTTGTGCACGTCTGATCTGCAACTACAGGAAACGTTTGGTTGAAGTTATTGCTGCCAAAGGAGGTTCAACCAGTTATTAAATCCAAGGGTTCACATACTTTCTCCACCTGCACTGTGAATGTTTACATGGTGGGTTCAATAAAAACATGGTAACATTTAACTCTTTGTGTGTTATTAGTTTAAGCCGACTGTGATTGTCTATTGTTGTGACTTAGATGAAGATCAGATCACATTTTATGACCAATTTGTGCAGAAATCCACATCATTCCAAAGGGTTCACATACTTTTTCTTGCGACTGTATAGTGTATTATAGTAGTAGTAGTATAAGATGATGTATTATAGTGGTAGTAGTATAAGATGGTGTATTATAGTAGTAGTATAAGATGGTGTATTATAGTAGTAGTATAGGATGGTGTATTATAGTAGTAGTATAAGATGGTGTATTATAGTAGTAGTAGTATAAGATGGTGTATTATAGTAGTAGTAGTAGTATAAGATGGTGTATTATAGTAGTAGTAGTAGTAGTATAAGATGGTGTATTATAGTAGTAGTAGTATAAGATGATGTATTATAGTGGTAGTAGTATAAGATGGTGTATTATAGTAGTAGTAGTAGTAGTATAAGATGGTGTATTATAGTAGTAGTAGTAGTAGTATAAGATGGTGTATTATAGTAGTAGTAGTAGTATAAGATGGTGTATTATAGTAGTAGTAAGAATTATAAGATGATGTATTATAGTAGTAGTAGTATAAGATGGTGTATTATAGTAGTAGTAGTATAAGATGGTGTATTATAGTAGTAGTATAAGGTGGTGTATTATAGTAGTAGTATAAGATGGTGTATTATAGTAGTAGTAGTAGTATAAGATGGTGTATTATAGTGGTAGTAGTATAAGATGGTGTATTATAGTGGTAGTAGTATAAGATGGCGTATTATAGTGGTAGTAGTAGTATAAGATGGTGTATTATAGTAGTAGTATAAGGTGGTGTATTATAGTAGTAGTATTAGTATAAGATGGTGTATTATAGTAGTAGTATAAGATGGTGTATTATAGTAGTAGTAGTATAAGATGGTGTATTATAGTAGTAGTAGTATAAGATGGTGTATTATAGTAGTAGTAGTAGTAGTATAAGATGGTGTATTATAGTAGTAGTAGTAGTATAAGATGGTGTATTATAGTAGTAGTAGTATAAGATGGCGTATTATAGTGGTAGTAGTAGTATAAGATGGTGTATTATAGTAGTAGTATAAGGTGGTGTATTATAGTAGTAGTATAACATAGTGTATTATAGTAGTAGTATTAGTATAAGATGGTGTATAGTAGTAGTAGTATAAGATGGTGTATTATAGTAGTAGTAGTAGTATAAGATGGTGTATTATAGTAGTAGTAGTAGTAGTATAAGATGGTGTATTATAGTAGTAGTAAGTAGTATAAGATGGTGTATTATAGTAATAGTAAGTAGTATAAGATGGTGTATTATAGTAGTAGTATAAGATGGTATATTATAGTGGTAGTATAAGATGATGTATTATAGTAGTAGTAGTAGTATAAGATGATGTATTATAGTGGTAGTAAGTAGTAGTATAAGATGGTGTATTATAGTAGTAGTATAACATGGTGTGTTATAGTAGTAGTATTAGTATAAGATGGTGTATTATAGTAGTAGTATAAGATGGTGTATTATAGTAGTAGTAGTAGTATAAGATGGTGTATTATAGTAGTAGTATAAGATGGTATATTATAGTGGTAGTATAAGATGATGTATTATAGTAGTAGTAGTATAAGATGGTATATTATAGTGGTAGTAAGTAGTAGTATAAGATGGTGTATTATAGTAGTAGTATTAGTATAAGATGGTGTATTATAGTAGTAGTATAAGATGGTGTATTATAGTAGTAGTAGTAGTAGTATAAGATGGTGTATTATAGTATTAGTAGTATAAGATGGTGTATTATAGTAGTAGTAGTAGTAGTATAAGATGGTGTATTATAGTAGTAGTAGTAGTAGTATAAGATGGTGTATTATAGTAGTAGTAAGTAGTATAAGATGGTGTATTATAGTAGTAGTAAGTAGTATAAGATGGTGTATTATAGTAGTAGTAAGAAGTATAAGATGGTGTATTATAGTAGTAGTAAGTAGTATAAGATGGTGTATTATAGTAGTAGTATAACATGGTGTATTATAGTAGTAGTATAAGATGGTGTATTATAGTAGTAGTATAAGATGGTGTATTATAGTAATAGTAGTAGTATAAGATGGTGTATTATAGTAGTAGTAAGTAGTATAAGATGGTGTATTATAGTAGTAGTATAACATGGTGTATTATAGTAGTAGTATTAGTATAAGATGGTGTATTATAGTAGTAGTATAAGATGGTGTATTATAGTAGTAGTAGTATAAGATGGTGTATTATAGTAGTAGTAGTATAAGATGGTGTATTATAGTAGTAGTAAGTAGTATAAGATGGTGTATTATAGTAGTAGTAAGTAGTATAAGATGGTGTATTATAGTAGTAGTATAATATGGTGTATTATAGTAGTAGTATAAGATGGTATATTATAGTAGTAGTAGTATAAGATGGTGTATTATAGT
>NW_024399984.1:0-60664 GCF_905171765.1 Bufo bufo
ATGTCTGATGGTACGAGGTCCTTGTGATCAGGGACTCCATATGTACAAGGAGATACAGAGGAGACATGATGTGTGTCCTCCCTGCAGTGCTCTGTATGTGGATGTCTGATGGTACGGGTCCTTGTGATCAGGGCTCCATATGTACAAGGAGATACAGGGGAGACATGATGTGTGTCCTCCCTGCAGTGCTCTGTATGTGGATGTCTGATGGTACGGGGCCTTGTGATCAGGGACTCCATATGTACAAGGAGATACAGAGGAGACATGATGTGTGTCCTCCCTGCAGTGCTCTGTATGTGGATGTCTGATGGTACGGGTCCTTGTGATCAGGGCTCCATATGTACAAGGAGATACAGGGGAGACATGATGTGTGTCCTCCCTGCAGTGCTCTGTATGTGGATGTCTGATGGTACGGGTCCTTGTGATCAGGCTCCATATGTACAAGGAGATACAGGGGAGACATGATGTGTGTCCTCCCTGCAGTGCTCTGTATGTGGATGTCTGATGGTACGGGTCCTTGTGATCAGGGCTCCATATGTACAAGGAGATACAGGGAGACATGATGTGTGTCCTCCCTGCAGTGCTCTGTATGTGGATGTCTGATGGTACGGGTCCTTGTGATCAGGGCTCCATATGTACAAGGAGATACAGGGGAGACATGATGTGTGTCCTCCCTGCAGTGCTCTGTATGTGGATGTCTGATGGTACGGGTCCTTGTGATCAGGGCTCCATATGTACAAGGAGATACAGAGGAGACATGATGTGTGTCCTCCCTGCAGTGCTCTGTATGTGGATGTCTGATGGTACGAGTCCTTGTGATCAGGGCTCCATATGTACAAGGAGATACAGGGGAGACATGATGTGTGTCCTCCCTGCAGTGCTCTGTATGTGGATGTCTGATGGTACGGGTCCTTGTGATCAGGACTCCATATGTACAAGGAGATACAGGGAGACATGATGTGTGTCCTCCCTGCAGTGCTCTGTATGTGGATGTCTGATGGTACGGGTCCTTGTGATCAGGACTCCATATGTACAAGGAGATACAGAGGAGACATGATGTGTGTCCTCCCTGCGGTGCTCTGTATGTGGATGTCTGATGGTACGGGTCCTTGTGATCAGGGCTCCATATGTACAAGGAGATACAGAGGAGACATGATGTGTGTCCTCCCTGCAGTGCTCTGTATGTGGATGTCTGATGGTACGGGTCCTTGTGATCAGGGCTCCATATGTACAAGGAGATACAGAGGAGACATGATGTGTGTCCTCCCTGCAGTGCTCTGTATGTGGATGTCTGATGGTACGGGTCCTTGTGATCAGGGCTCCATATGTACAAGGAGATACAGAGGAGACATGATGTGTGTCCTCCCTGCAGTGCTCTGTATGTGGATGTCTGATGGTACGGGTCCTTGTGATCAGGACTCCATATGTACAAGGAGATACAGAGGAGACATGATGTGTGTCCTCCCTGCAGTGCTCTGTATGTGGATGTCTGATGGTACGGGTCCTTGTGATCAGGGCTCCATATGTACAAGGAGATACAGAGGAGACATGATGTGTGTCCTCCCTGCAGTGCTCTGTATGTGGATGTCTGATGGTACGGGTCCTTGTGATCAGGGCTCCATATGTACAAGGAGATACAGAGGAGACATGATGTGTGTCCTCCCTGCAGTGCTCTGTATGTGGATGTCTGATGGTACGGGTCCTTGTGATCAGGGCTCCATATGTACAAGGATATACAGGGAGACATGATGTGTGTCCTCCCTGCAGTGCTCTGTATGTGGATGTCTGATGGTACGGGTCCTTGTGATCAGGACTCCATATGTACAAGGAGATACAGGGGAGACATGATGTGTGTCCTCCCTGCAGTGCTCTGTATGTGGATGTCTGATGGTACGGGTCCTTGTGATCAGGGCTCCATATGTACAAGGAGATACAGGGGAGACATGATGTGTGTCCTCCCTGCAGTGCTCTGTATGTGGATGTCTGATGGTACGGGTCCTTGTGATCAGGGCTCCATATGTACAAGGAGATACAGGGAGACATGATGTGTGTCCTCCCTGCAGTGCTCTGTATGTGGATGTCTGATGGTACGGGTCCTTGTGATCAGGGCTCCATATGTACAAGGAGATACAGGGAGACATGATGTGTGTCCTCCCTGCAGTGCTCTGTATGTGGATGTCTGATGGTACGAGTCCTTGTGATCAGGGCTCCATATGTACAAGGAGATACAGGGGAGACATGATGTGTGTCCTCCCTGCAGTGCTCTGTATGTGGATGTCTGATGGTACGGGTCCTTGTGATCAGGACTCCATATGTACAAGGAGATACAGAGGAGACATGATGTGTGTCCTCCCTGCAGTGCTCTGTATGTGGATGTCTGATGGTACGGGTCCTTGTGATCAGGGCTCCATATGTACAAGGAGATACAGAGGAGACATGATGTGTGTCCTCCCTGCAGTGCTCTGTATGTGGATGTCTGATGGTACGGGTCCTTGTGATCAGGGCTCCATATGTACAAGGAGATACAGGGGAGACATGATGTGTGTCCTCCCTGCAGTGCTCTGTATGTGGATGTCTGATGGTACGGGTCCTTGTGATCAGGGCTCCATATGTACAAGGAGATACAGGGAGACATGATGTGTGTCCTCCCTGCAGTGCTCTGTATGTGGATGTCTGATGGTACGGGTCCTTGTGATCAGGGCTCCATATGTACAAGGAGATACAGGGAGACATGATGTGTGTCCTCCCTGCAGTGCTCTGTATGTGGATGTCTGATGGTACGGGTCCTTGTGATCAGGACTCCATATGTACAAGGAGATACAGAGGAGACATGATGTGTGTCCTCCCTGCAGTGCTCTGTATGTGGATGTCTGATGGTACGGGTCCTTGTGATCAGGGCTCCATATGTACAAGGAGATACAGAGGAGACATGATGTGTGTCCTCCCTGCAGTGCTCTGTATGTGGATGTCTGATGGTACGGGTCCTTGTGATCAGGGCTCCATATGTACAAGGAGATACAGGGGAGACATGATGTGTGTCCTCCCTGCAGTGCTCTGTATGTGGATGTCTGATGGTACGGGTCCTTGTGATCAGGGCTCCATATGTACAAGGAGATACAGGGGAGACATGATGTGTGTCCTCCCTGCGGTGCTCTGTATGTGGATGTCTGATGGTACGAGTCCTTGTGATCAGGGCTCCATATGTACAAGGAGATACAGAGGAGACATGATGTGTGTCCTCCCTGCAGTGCTCTGTATGTGGATGTCTGATGGTACGGGTCCTTGTGATCAGGGCTCCATATGTACAAGGAGATACAGGGAGACATGATGTGTGTCCTCCCTGCAGTGCTCTGTATGTGGATGTCTGATGGTACGGGTCCTTGTGATCAGGACTCCATATGTACAAGGAGATACAGGGAGACATGATGTGTGTCCTCCCTGCAGTGCTCTGTATGTGGATGTCTGATGGTACGGGTCCTTGTGATCAGGGCTCCATATGTACAAGGAGATACAGAGGAGACATGATGTGTGTCCTCCCTGCAGTGCTCTGTATGTGGATGTCTGATGGTACGGGTCCTTGTGATCAGGACTCCATATGTACAAGGAGATACAGGGGAGACATGATGTGTGTCCTCCCTGCAGTGCTCTGTATGTGGATGTCTGATGGTACGAGTCCTTGTGATCAGGGCTCCATATGTACAAGGAGATACAGGGGAGACATGATGTGTGTCCTCCCTGCAGTGCTCTGTATGTGGATGTCTGATGGTACGGGTCCTTGTGATCAGGGCTCCATATGTACAAGGAGATACAGAGGAGACATGATGTGTGTCCTCCCTGCAGTGCTCTGTATGTGGATGTCTGATGGTACGGGTCCTTGTGATCAGGGCTCCATATGTACAAGGAGATACAGAGGAGACATGATGTGTGTCCTCCCTGCAGTGCTCTGTATGTGGATGTCTGATGGTACGGGTCCTTGTGATCAGGACTCCATATGTACAAGGAGATACAGAGGAGACATGATGTGTGTCCTCCCTGCAGTGCTCTGTATGTGGATGTCTGATGGTACGGGTCCTTGTGATCAGGGCTCCATATGTACAAGGAGATACAGGGAGACATGATGTGTGTCCTCCCTGCAGTGCTCTGTATGTGGATGTCTGATGGTACGGGTCCTTGTGATCAGGGCTCCATATGTAGAAGGAGATACAGGGGAGACATGATGTGTGTCCTCCCTGCAGTGCTCTGTATGTGGATGTCTGATGGTACGGGTCCTTGTGATCAGGACTCCATATGTACAAGGAGATACAGAGGAGACATGATGTGTGTCCTCCCTGCAGTGCTCTGTATGTGGATGTCTGATGGTACGGGTCCTTGTGATCAGGGCTCCATATGTACAAGGAGATACAGGGGAGACATGATGTGTGTCCTCCCTGCAGTGCTCTGTATGTGGATGTCTGATGGTACGGGTCCTTGTGATCAGGGCTCCATATGTACAAGGAGATACAGGGGAGACATGATGTGTGTCCTCCCTGCAGTGCTCTGTATGTGGATGTCTGATGGTACGGGTCCTTGTGATCAGGGCTCCATATGTACAAGGAGATACAGGGGAGACATGATGTGTGTCCTCCCTGCAGTGCTCTGTATGTGGATGTCTGATGGTACGGGTCCTTGTGATCAGGGCTCCATATGTACAAGGAGATACAGAGGAGACATGATGTGTGTCCTCCCTGCAGTGCTCTGTATGTGGATGTCTGATGGTACGGGTCCTTGTGATCAGGACTCCATATGTACAAGGAGATACAGAGGAGACATGATGTGTGTCCTCCCTGCAGTGCTCTGTATGTGGATGTCTGATGGTACGGGTCCTTGTGATCAGGGCTCCATATGTACAAGGAGATACAGGGGAGACATGATGTGTGTCCTCCCTGCAGTGCTCTGTATGTGGATGTCTGATGGTACGGGTCCTTGTGATCAGGGCTCCATATGTACAAGGAGATACAGAGGAGACATGATGTGTGTCCTCCCTGCAGTGCTCTGTATGTGGATGTCTGATGGTACGGGTCCTTGTGATCAGGGCTCCATATGTACAAGGAGATACAGAGGAGACATGATGTGTGTCCTCCCTGCAGTGCTCTGTATGTGGATGTCTGATGGTACGGGTCCTTGTGATCAGGGCTCCATATGTACAAGGAGATACAGAGGAGACATGATGTGTGTCCTCCCTGCAGTGCTCTGTATGTGGATGTCTGATGGTACGGGTCCTTGTGATCAGGGCTCCATATGTACAAGGAGATACAGGGAGACATGATGTGTGTCCTCCCTGCAGTGCTCTGTATGTGGATGTCTGATGGTACGGGTCCTTGTGATCAGGGCTCCATATGTACAAGGAGATACAGAGGAGACATGATGTGTGTCCTCCCTGCAGTGCTCTGTATGTGGATGTCTGATGGTACGGGTCCTTGTGATCAGGGCTCCATATGTACAAGGAGATACAGAGGAGACATGATGTGTGTCCTCCCTGCAGTGCTCTGTATGTGGATGTCTGATGGTACGGGTCCTTGTGATCAGGGCTCCATATGTACAAGGAGATACAGGGAGACATGATGTGTGTCCTCCCTGCAGTGCTCTGTATGTGGATGTCTGATGGTACGGGTCCTTGTGATCAGGACTCCATATGTACAAGGAGATACAGGGAGACATGATGTGTGTCCTCCCTGCAGTGCTCTGTATGTGGATGTCTGATGGTACGGGTCCTTGTGATCAGGGCTCCATATGTACAAGGAGATACAGAGGAGACATGATGTGTGTCCTCCCTGCAGTGCTCTGTATGTGGATGTCTGATGGTACGGGTCCTTGTGATCAGGGCTCCATATGTACAAGGAGATACAGAGGAGACATGATGTGTGTCCTCCCTGCAGTGCTCTGTATGTGGATGTCTGATGGTACGGGTCCTTGTGATCAGGGCTCCATATGTACAAGGAGATACAGAGGAGACATGATGTGTGTCCTCCCTGCAGTGCTCTGTATGTGGATGTCTGATGGTACGGGTCCTTGTGATCAGGGCTCCATATGTACAAGGAGATACAGAGGAGACATGATGTGTGTCCTCCCTGCAGTGCTCTGTATGTGGATGTCTGATGGTACGGGTCCTTGTGATCAGGGCTCCATATGTACAAGGAGATACAGAGGAGACATGATGTGTGTCCTCCCTGCAGTGCTCTGTATGTGGATGTCTGATGGTACGGGTCCTTGTGATCAGGACTCCATATGTACAAGGAGATACAGAGGAGACATGATGTGTGTCCTCCCTGCAGTGCTCTGTATGTGGATGTCTGATGGTACGGGTCCTTGTGATCAGGGCTCCATATGTACAAGGAGATACAGGGGAGACATGATGTGTGTCCTCCCTGCAGTGCTCTGTATGTGGATGTCTGATGGTACGGGTCCTTGTGATCAGGGCTCCATATGTACAAGGAGATACAGAGGAGACATGATGTGTGTCCTCCCTGCAGTGCTCTGTATGTGGATGTCTGATGGTACGGGTCCTTGTGATCAGGGCTCCATATGTACAAGGAGATACAGGGGAGACATGATGTGTGTCCTCCCTGCAGTGCTCTGTATGTGGATGTCTGATGGTACGGGTCCTTGTGATCAGGGCTCCATATGTACAAGGAGATACAGAGGAGACATGATGTGTGTCCTCCCTGCAGTGCTCTGTATGTGGATGTCTGATGGTACGGGTCCTTGTGATCAGGGCTCCATATGTACAAGGAGATACAGGGGAGACATGATGTGTGTCCTCCCTGCAGTGCTCTGTATGTGGATGTCTGATGGTACGGGTCCTTGTGATCAGGGCTCCATATGTACAAGGAGATACAGGGAGACATGATGTGTGTCCTCCCTGCAGTGCTCTGTATGTGGATGTCTGATGGTACGGGTCCTTGTGATCAGGGCTCCATATGTACAAGGAGATACAGAGGAGACATGATGTGTGTCCTCCCTGCAGTGCTCTGTATGTGGATGTCTGATGGTACGGGTCCTTGTGATCAGGGCTCCATATGTACAAGGAGATACAGAGGAGACATGATGTGTGTCCTCCCTGCAGTGCTCTGTATGTGGATGTCTGATGGTACGGGTCCTTGTGATCAGGGCTCCATATGTACAAGGAGATACAGAGGAGACATGATGTGTGTCCTCCCTGCAGTGCTCTGTATGTGGATGTCTGATGGTACGGGTCCTTGTGATCAGGGCTCCATATGTACAAGGAGATACAGAGGAGACATGATGTGTGTCCTCCCTGCAGTGCTCTGTATGTGGATGTCTGATGGTACGGGTCCTTGTGATCAGGGCTCCATATGTACAAGGAGATACAGGGGAGACATGATGTGTGTCCTCCCTGCAGTGCTCTGTATGTGGATGTCTGATGGTACGGGTCCTTGTGATCAGGACTCCATATGTACAAGGAGATACAGAGGAGACATGATGTGTGTCCTCCCTGCAGTGCTCTGTATGTGGATGTCTGATGGTACGGGTCCTTGTGATCAGGGCTCCATATGTACAAGGAGATACAGGGAGACATGATGTGTGTCCTCCCTGCAGTGCTCTGTATGTGGATGTCTGATGGTACGGGTCCTTGTGATCAGGGCTCCATATGTACAAGGAGATACAGAGGAGACATGATGTGTGTCCTCCCTGCAGTGCTCTGTATGTGGATGTCTGATGGTACGGGTCCTTGTGATCAGGGCTCCATATGTACAAGGAGATACAGAGGAGACATGATGTGTGTCCTCCCTGCAGTGCTCTGTATGTGGATGTCTGATGGTACGGGTCCTTGTGATCAGGACTCCATATGTACAAGGAGATACAGAGGAGACATGATGTGTGTCCTCCCTGCAGTGCTCTGTATGTGGATGTCTGATGGTACGGGTCCTTGTGATCAGGGCTCCATATGTACAAGGAGATACAGAGGAGACATGATGTGTGTCCTCCCTGCAGTGCTCTGTATGTGGATGTCTGATGGTACGGGTCCTTGTGATCAGGGCTCCATATGTACAAGGAGATACAGGGGAGACATGATGTGTGTCCTCCCTGCAGTGCTCTGTATGTGGATGTCTGATGGTACGGGTCCTTGTGATCAGGGCTCCATATGTACAAGGAGATACAGAGGAGACATGATGTGTGTCCTCCCTGCAGTGCTCTGTATGTGGATGTCTGATGGTACGGGTCCTTGTGATCAGGGCTCCATATGTACAAGGAGATACAGGGAGACATGATGTGTGTCCTCCCTGCAGTGCTCTGTATGTGGATGTCTGATGGTACGGGTCCTTGTGATCAGGGCTCCATATGTACAAGGAGATACAGGGGAGACATGATGTGTGTCCTCCCTGCAGTGCTCTGTATGTGGATGTCTGATGGTACGGGTCCTTGTGATCAGGGCTCCATATGTACAAGGAGATACAGGGAGACATGATGTGTGTCCTCCCTGCAGTGCTCTGTATGTGGATGTCTGATGGTACGGGTCCTTGTGATCAGGGCTCCATATGTACAAGGAGATACAGGGGAGACATGATGTGTGTCCTCCCTGCAGTGCTCTGTATGTGGATGTCTGATGGTACGGGTCCTTGTGATCAGGGCTCCATATGTACAAGGAGATACAGAGGAGACATGATGTGTGTCCTCCCTGCAGTGCTCTGTATGTGGATGTCTGATGGTACGGGTCCTTGTGATCAGGGCTCCATATGTACAAGGAGATACAGGGGAGACATGATGTGTGTCCTCCCTGCAGTGCTCTGTATGTGGATGTCTGATGGTACGGGTCCTTGTGATCAGGGCTCCATATGTACAAGGAGATACAGGGGAGACATGATGTGTGTCCTCCCTGCAGTGCTCTGTATGTGGATGTCTGATGGTACGGGTCCTTGTGATCAGGGCTCCATATGTACAAGGAGATACAGGGGAGACATGATGTGTGTCCTCCCTGCAGTGCTCTGTATGTGGATGTCTGATGGTACGGGTCCTTGTGATCAGGGCTCCATATGTACAAGGAGATACAGGGAGACATGATGTGTGTCCTCCCTGCAGTGCTCTGTATGTGGATGTCTGATGGTACGGGTCCTTGTGATCAGGGCTCCATATGTACAAGGAGATACAGGGGAGACATGATGTGTGTCCTCCCTGCAGTGCTCTGTATGTGGATGTCTGATGGTACGGGTCCTTGTGATCAGGGCTCCATATGTACAAGGAGATACAGAGGAGACATGATGTGTGTCCTCCCTGCAGTGCTCTGTATGTGGATGTCTGATGGTACGGGTCCTTGTGATCAGGGCTCCATATGTACAAGGAGATACAGGGGAGACATGATGTGTGTCCTCCCTGCAGTGCTCTGTATGTGGATGTCTGATGGTACGGGTCCTTGTGATCAGGGCTCCATATGTACAAGGAGATACAGAGGAGACATGATGTGTGTCCTCCCTGCAGTGCTCTGTATGTGGATGTCTGATGGTACGGGTCCTTGTGATCAGGGCTCCATATGTACAAGGAGATACAGAGGAGACATGATGTGTGTCCTCCCTGCAGTGCTCTGTATGTGGATGTCTGATGGTACGGGTCCTTGTGATCAGGGCTCCATATGTACAAGGAGATACAGGGGAGACATGATGTGTGTCCTCCCTGCAGTGCTCTGTATGTGGATGTCTGATGGTACGGGTCCTTGTGATCAGGACTCCATATGTACAAGGAGATACAGAGGAGACATGATGTGTGTCCTCCCTGCAGTGCTCTGTATGTGGATGTCTGATGGTACGGGTCCTTGTGATCAGGGCTCCATATGTACAAGGAGATACAGGGGAGACATGATGTGTGTCCTCCCTGCAGTGCTCTGTATGTGGATGTCTGATGGTACGGGTCCTTGTGATCAGGGCTCCATATGTACAAGGAGATACAGGGAGACATGATGTGTGTCCTCCCTGCAGTGCTCTGTATGTGGATGTCTGATGGTACGGGTCCTTGTGATCAGGACTCCATATGTACAAGGAGATACAGGGAGACATGATGTGTGTCCTCCCTGCAGTGCTCTGTATGTGGATGTCTGATGGTACGGGTCCTTGTGATCAGGGCTCCATATGTACAAGGAGATACAGGGGAGACATGATGTGTGTCCTCCCTGCAGTGCTCTGTATGTGGATGTCTGATGGTACGGGTCCTTGTGATCAGGGCTCCATATGTACAAGGAGATACAGGGGAGACATGATGTGTGTCCTCCCTGCAGTGCTCTGTATGTGGATGTCTGATGGTACGGGTCCTTGTGATCAGGGCTCCATATGTACAAGGAGATACAGAGGAGACATGATGTGTGTCCTCCCTGCAGTGCTCTGTATGTGGATGTCTGATGGTACGGGTCCTTGTGATCAGGGCTCCATATGTACAAGGAGATACAGGGGAGACATGATGTGTGTCCTCCCTGCAGTGCTCTGTATGTGGATGTCTGATGGTACGGGTCCTTGTGATCAGGGCTCCATATGTACAAGGAGATACAGGGAGACATGATGTGTGTCCTCCCTGCAGTGCTCTGTATGTGGATGTCTGATGGTACGGGTCCTTGTGATCAGGGCTCCATATGTACAAGGAGATACAGGGAGACATGATGTGTGTCCTCCCTGCAGTGCTCTGTATGTGGATGTCTGATGGTACGGGTCCTTGTGATCAGGGCTCCATATGTACAAGGAGATACAGGGAGACATGATGTGTGTCCTCCCTGCAGTGCTCTGTATGTGGATGTCTGATGGTACGGGTCCTTGTGATCAGGGCTCCATATGTACAAGGAGATACAGGGGAGACATGATGTGTGTCCTCCCTGCAGTGCTCTGTATGTGGATGTCTGATGGTACGGGTCCTTGTGATCAGGGCTCCATATGTACAAGGAGATACAGGGAGACATGATGTGTGTCCTCCCTGCAGTGCTCTGTATGTGGATGTCTGATGGTACGGGTCCTTGTGATCAGGGCTCCATATGTACAAGGAGATACAGAGGAGACATGATGTGTGTCCTCCCTGCAGTGCTCTGTATGTGGATGTCTGATGGTACGGGTCCTTGTGATCAGGGCTCCATATGTACAAGGAGATACAGGGAGACATGATGTGTGTCCTCCCTGCAGTGCTCTGTATGTGGATGTCTGATGGTACGGGTCCTTGTGATCAGGGCTCCATATGTACAAGGAGATACAGGGGAGACATGATGTGTGTCCTCCCTGCAGTGCTCTGTATGTGGATGTCTGATGGTACGGGTCCTTGTGATCAGGGCTCCATATGTACAAGGAGATACAGGGGAGACATGATGTGTGTCCTCCCTGCAGTGCTCTGTATGTGGATGTCTGATGGTACGGGTCCTTGTGATCAGGGCTCCATATGTACAAGGAGATACAGGGAGACATGATGTGTGTCCTCCCTGCAGTGCTCTGTATGTGGATGTCTGATGGTACGGGTCCTTGTGATCAGGGCTCCATATGTACAAGGAGATACAGGGAGACATGATGTGTGTCCTCCCTGCAGTGCTCTGTATGTGGATGTCTGATGGTACGGGTCCTTGTGATCAGGGCTCCATATGTACAAGGAGATACAGAGGAGACATGATGTGTGTCCTCCCTGCAGTGCTCTGTATGTGGATGTCTGATGGTACGGGTCCTTGTGATCAGGGCTCCATATGTACAAGGAGATACAGGGGAGACATGATGTGTGTCCTCCCTGCAGTGCTCTGTATGTGGATGTCTGATGGTACGGGTCCTTGTGATCAGGGCTCCATATGTACAAGGAGATACAGGGGAGACATGATGTGTGTCCTCCCTGCAGTGCTCTGTATGTGGATGTCTGATGGTACGGGTCCTTGTGATCAGGGCTCCATATGTACAAGGAGATACAGGGGAGACATGATGTGTGTCCTCCCTGCAGTGCTCTGTATGTGGATGTCTGATGGTACGGGTCCTTGTGATCAGGGCTCCATATGTACAAGGAGATACAGGGGAGACATGATGTGTGTCCTCCCTGCAGTGCTCTGTATGTGGATGTCTGATGGTACGGGTCCTTGTGATCAGGGCTCCATATGTACAAGGAGATACAGGGAGACATGATGTGTGTCCTCCCTGCAGTGCTCTGTATGTGGATGTCTGATGGTACGGGTCCTTGTGATCAGGGCTCCATATGTACAAGGAGATACAGGGGAGACATGATGTGTGTCCTCCCTGCAGTGCTCTGTATGTGGATGTCTGATGGTACGGGTCCTTGTGATCAGGGCTCCATATGTACAAGGAGATACAGGGGAGACATGATGTGTGTCCTCCCTGCAGTGCTCTGTATGTGGATGTCTGATGGTACGGGTCCTTGTGATCAGGGCTCCATATGTACAAGGAGATACAGAGGAGACATGATGTGTGTCCTCCCTGCAGTGCTCTGTATGTGGATGTCTGATGGTACGGGTCCTTGTGATCAGGGCTCCATATGTACAAGGAGATACAGAGGAGACATGATGTGTGTCCTCCCTGCAGTGCTCTGTATGTGGATGTCTGATGGTACGGGTCCTTGTGATCAGGGCTCCATATGTACAAGGAGATACAGAGGAGACATGATGTGTGTCCTCCCTGCAGTGCTCTGTATGTGGATGTCTGATGGTACGGGTCCTTGTGATCAGGGCTCCATATGTACAAGGAGATACAGAGGAGACATGATGTGTGTCCTCCCTGCAGTGCTCTGTATGTGGATGTCTGATGGTACGGGTCCTTGTGATCAGGGCTCCATATGTACAAGGAGATACAGGGGAGACATGATGTGTGTCCTCCCTGCAGTGCTCTGTATGTGGATGTCTGATGGTACGGGTCCTTGTGATCAGGGCTCCATATGTACAAGGAGATACAGGGGAGACATGATGTGTGTCCTCCCTGCAGTGCTCTGTATGTGGATGTCTGATGGTACGGGTCCTTGTGATCAGGGCTCCATATGTACAAGGAGATACAGGGGAGACATGATGTGTGTCCTCCCTGCAGTGCTCTGTATGTGGATGTCTGATGGTACGGGTCCTTGTGATCAGGGCTCCATATGTACAAGGAGATACAGAGGAGACATGATGTGTGTCCTCCCTGCAGTGCTCTGTATGTGGATGTCTGATGGTACGGGTCCTTGTGATCAGGGCTCCATATGTACAAGGAGATACAGAGGAGACATGATGTGTGTCCTCCCTGCAGTGCTCTGTATGTGGATGTCTGATGGTACGGGTCCTTGTGATCAGGGCTCCATATGTACAAGGAGATACAGAGGAGACATGATGTGTGTCCTCCCTGCAGTGCTCTGTATGTGGATGTCTGATGGTACGAGTCCTTGTGATCAGGGCTCCATATGTACAAGGAGATACAGAGGAGACATGATGTGTGTCCTCCCTGCAGTGCTCTGTATGTGGATGTCTGATGGTACGGGTCCTTGTGATCAGGACTCCATATGTACAAGGAGATACAGGGGAGACATGATGTGTGTCCTCCCTGCAGTGCTCTGTATGTGGATGTCTGATGGTACGGGTCCTTGTGATCAGGGCTCCATATGTACAAGGAGATACAGGGGAGACATGATGTGTGTCCTCCCTGCAGTGCTCTGTATGTGGATGTCTGATGGTACGGGTCCTTGTGATCAGGGCTCCATATGTACAAGGAGATACAGGGGAGACATGATGTGTGTCCTCCCTGCAGTGCTCTGTATGTGGATGTCTGATGGTACGAGTCCTTGTGATCAGGACTCCATATGTACAAGGAGATACAGGGGAGACATGATGTGTGTCCTCCCTGCAGTGCTCTGTATGTGGATGTCTGATGGTACGGGTCCTTGTGATCAGGGCTCCATATGTACAAGGAGATACAGGGGAGACATGATGTGTGTCCTCCCTGCAGTGCTCTGTATGTGGATGTCTGATGGTACGGGTCCTTGTGATCAGGGCTCCATATGTACAAGGAGATACAGGGGAGACATGATGTGTGTCCTCCCTGCAGTGCTCTGTATGTGGATGTCTGATGGTACGAGTCCTTGTGATCAGGGCTCCATATGTACAAGGAGATACAGAGGAGACATGATGTGTGTCCTCCCTGCAGTGCTCTGTATGTGGATGTCTGATGGTACGGGTCCTTGTGATCAGGGCTCCATATGTACAAGGAGATACAGGGGAGACATGATGTGTGTCCTCCCTGCAGTGCTCTGTATGTGGATGTCTGATGGTACGGGTCCTTGTGATCAGGGCTCCATATGTACAAGGAGATACAGGGAGACATGATGTGTGTCCTCCCTGCAGTGCTCTGTATGTGGATGTCTGATGGTACGGGTCCTTGTGATCAGGGCTCCATATGTACAAGGAGATACAGGGAGACATGATGTGTGTCCTCCCTGCAGTGCTCTGTATGTGGATGTCTGATGGTACGGGTCCTTGTGATCAGGGCTCCATATGTACAAGGAGATACAGGGGAGACATGATGTGTGTCCTCCCTGCAGTGCTCTGTATGTGGATGTCTGATGGTACGGGTCCTTGTGATCAGGGCTCCATATGTACAAGGAGATACAGGGGAGACATGATGTGTGTCCTCCCTGCAGTGCTCTGTATGTGGATGTCTGATGGTACGGGTCCTTGTGATCAGGGCTCCATATGTACAAGGAGATACAGGGGAGACATGATGTGTGTCCTCCCTGCAGTGCTCTGTATGTGGATGTCTGATGGTACGGGTCCTTGTGATCAGGGCTCCATATGTACAAGGAGATACAGGGGAGACATGATGTGTGTCCTCCCTGCAGTGCTCTGTATGTGGATGTCTGATGGTACGGGTCCTTGTGATCAGGGCTCCATATGTACAAGGAGATACAGAGGAGACATGATGTGTGTCCTCCCTGCAGTGCTCTGTATGTGGATGTCTGATGGTACGGTCCTTGTGATCAGGACTCCATATGTACAAGGAGATACAGAGGAGACATGATGTGTGTCCTCCCTGCAGTGCTCTGTATGTGGATGTCTGATGGTACGGGTCCTTGTGATCAGGACTCCATATGTACAAGGAGATACAGAGGAGACATGATGTGTGTCCTCCCTGCAGTGCTCTGTATGTGGATGTCTGATGGTACGGGTCCTTGTGATCAGGGCTCCATATGTACAAGGAGATACAGAGGAGACATGATGTGTGTCCTCCCTGCAGTGCTCTGTATGTGGATGTCTGATGGTACGAGTCCTTGTGATCAGGGCTCCATATGTACAAGGAGATACAGGGGAGACATGATGTGTGTCCTCCCTGCAGTGCTCTGTATGTGGATGTCTGATGGTACGGGTCCTTGTGATCAGGGCTCCATATGTACAAGGAGATACAGGGGAGACATGATGTGTGTCCTCCCTGCAGTGCTCTGTATGTGGATGTCTGATGGTACGGGTCCTTGTGATCAGGACTCCATATGTACAAGGAGATACAGGGGAGACATGATGTGTGTCCTCCCTGCAGTGCTCTGTATGTGGATGTCTGATGGTACGAGTCCTTGTGATCAGGGCTCCATATGTACAAGGAGATACAGGGGAGACATGATGTGTGTCCTCCCTGCAGTGCTCTGTATGTGGATGTCTGATGGTACGGGTCCTTGTGATCAGGGCTCCATATGTACAAGGAGATACAGGGGAGACATGATGTGTGTCCTCCCTGCAGTGCTCTGTATGTGGATGTCTGATGGTACGAGTCCTTGTGATCAGGGCTCCATATGTACAAGGAGATACAGGGGAGACATGATGTGTGTCCTCCCTGCAGTGCTCTGTATGTGGATGTCTGATGGTACGGGTCCTTGTGATCAGGGCTCCATATGTACAAGGAGATACAGGGGAGACATGATGTGTGTCCTCCCTGCAGTGCTCTGTATGTGGATGTCTGATGGTACGGGTCCTTGTGATCAGGGCTCCATATGTACAAGGAGATACAGGGGAGACATGATGTGTGTCCTCCCTGCAGTGCTCTGTATGTGGATGTCTGATGGTACGGGTCCTTGTGATCAGGGCTCCATATGTACAAGGAGATACAGGGGAGACATGATGTGTGTCCTCCCTGCAGTGCTCTGTATGTGGATGTCTGATGGTACGGGTCCTTGTGATCAGGGCTCCATATGTACAAGGAGATACAGGGGAGACATGATGTGTGTCCTCCCTGCAGTGCTCTGTATGTGGATGTCTGATGGTACGGGTCCTTGTGATCAGGGCTCCATATGTACAAGGAGATACAGGGGAGACATGATGTGTGTCCTCCCTGCAGTGCTCTGTATGTGGATGTCTGATGGTACGGGTCCTTGTGATCAGGACTCCATATGTACAAGGAGATACAGGGGAGACATGATGTGTGTCCTCCCTGCAGTGCTCTGTATGTGGATGTCTGATGGTACGGGTCCTTGTGATCAGGGCTCCATATGTACAAGGAGATACAGGGGAGACATGATGTGTGTCCTCCCTGCAGTGCTCTGTATGTGGATGTCTGATGGTACGGGTCCTTGTGATCAGGGCTCCATATGTACAAGGAGATACAGGGGAGACATGATGTGTGTCCTCCCTGCAGTGTTCTGTATGTGGATGTCTGATGGTACGGGTCCTTGTGATCAGGACTCCATATGTACGAGGAGATACAGGGGAGACATGATGTGTGTCCTCCCTGCAGTGCTCTGTATGTGGATGTCTGATGGTACGGGTCCTTGTGATCAGGGCTCCATATGTACAAGGAGATACAGGGGAGACATGATGTGTGTCCTCCCTGCAGTGCTCTGTATGTGGATGTCTGATGGTACGAGTCCTTGTGATCAGGACTCCATATGTACAAGGAGATACAGGGGAGACATGATGTGTGTCCTCCCTGCAGTGCTCTGTATGTGGATGTCTGATGGTACGAGTCCTTGTGATCAGGGCTCCATATGTACAAGGAGATACAGGGGAGACATGATGTGTGTCCTCCCTGCGGTGCTCTGTATGTGGATGTCTGATGGTACGGGTCCTTGTGATCAGGGCTCCATATGTACAAGGAGATACAGAGGAGACATGATGTGTGTCCTCCCTGCAGTGCTCTGTATGTGGATGTCTGATGGTACGGGTCCTTGTGATCAGGGCTCCATATGTACAAGGAGATACAGGGGAGACATGATGTGTGTCCTCCCTGCAGAGCTCTGTATGTGGATGTCTGATGGTACGGGTCCTTGTGATCAGGGCTCCATATGTACAAGGAGATACAGGGGAGACATGATGTGTGTCCTCCCTGCAGTGCTCTGTATGTGGATGTCTGATGGTACGGGTCCTTGTGATCAGGGCTCCATATGTACAAGGAGATACAGGGGAGACATGATGTGTGTCCTCCCTGCAGTGCTCTGTATGTGGATGTCTGATGGTACGGGTCCTTGTGATCAGGGCTCCATATGTACAAGGAGATACAGGGGAGACATGATGTGTGTCCTCCCTGCAGTGCTCTGTATGTGGATGTCTGATGGTACGGGTCCTTGTGATCAGGGCTCCATATGTACAAGGAGATACAGGGGAGACATGATGTGTGTCCTCCCTGCAGTGCTCTGTATGTGGATGTCTGATGGTACGGGTCCTTGTGATCAGGGCTCCATATGTACAAGGAGATACAGGGGAGACATGATGTGTGTCCTCCCTGCAGTGCTCTGTATGTGGATGTCTGATGGTACGGGTCCTTGTGATCAGGGCTCCATATGTACAAGGAGATACAGGGGAGACATGATGTGTGTCCTCCCTGCAGTGCTCTGTATGTGGATGTCTGATGGTACGGGTCCTTGTGATCAGGGCTCCATATGTACAAGGAGATACAGGGGAGACATGATGTGTGTCCTCCCTGCAGTGCTCTGTATGTGGATGTCTGATGGTACGGGTCCTTGTGATCAGGACTCCATATGTACAAGGAGATACAGGGGAGACATGATGTGTGTCCTCCCTGCAGTGCTCTGTATGTGGATGTCTGATGGTACGGGTCCTTGTGATCAGGACTCCATATGTACAAGGAGATACAGGGGAGACATGATGTGTGTCCTCCCTGCAGTGCTCTGTATGTGGATGTCTGATGGTACGGGTCCTTGTGATCAGGGCTCCATATGTACAAGGAGATACAGGGGAGACATGATGTGTGTCCTCCCTGCAGTGCTCTGTATGTGGATGTCTGATGGTACGGGTCCTTGTGATCAGGGCTCCATATGTACAAGGAGATACAGAGGAGACATGATGTGTGTCCTCCCTGCGGTGCTCTGTATGTGGATGTCTGATGGTACGGGTCCTTGTGATCAGGGCTCCATATGTACAAGGAGATACAGGGGAGACATGATGTGTGTCCTCCCTGCAGTGCTCTGTATGTGGATGTCTGATGGTACGGGTCCTTGTGATCAGGGCTCCATATGTACAAGGAGATACAGGGGAGACATGATGTGTGTCCTCCCTGCGGTGCTCTGTATGTGGATGTCTGATGGTACGGGTCCTTGTGATCAGGGCTCCATATGTACAAGGAGATACAGGGGAGACATGATGTGTGTCCTCCCTGCAGTGCTCTGTATGTGGATGTCTGATGGTACGGGTCCTTGTGATCAGGGCTCCATATGTACAAGGAGATACAGGGAGACATGATGTGTGTCCTCCCTGCAGTGCTCTGTATGTGGATGTCTGATGGTACGAGTCCTTGTGATCAGGACTCCATATGTACAAGGAGATACAGGGGAGACATGATGTGTGTCCTCCCTGCAGTGCTCTGTATGTGGATGTCTGATGGTACGGGTCCTTGTGATCAGGACTCCATATGTACAAGGAGATACAGGGGAGACATGATGTGTGTCCTCCCTGCAGTGCTCTGTATGTGGATGTCTGATGGTACGGGTCCTTGTGATCAGGGCTCCATATATACAAGGAGATACAGGGAGACATGATGTGTGTCCTCCCTGCAGTGCTCTGTATGTGGATGTCTGATGGTACGGGTCCTTGTGATCAGGGCTCCATATGTACAAGGAGATACAGGGGAGACATGATGTGTGTCCTCCCTGCAGTGCTCTGTATGTGGATGTCTGATGGTACGGGTCCTTGTGATCAGGGCTCCATATGTACAAGGAGATACAGGGAGACATGATGTGTGTCCTCCCTGCAGTGCTCTGTATGTGGATGTCTGATGGTACGAGTCCTTGTGATCAGGGCTCCATATGTACAAGGAGATACAGGGGAGACATGATGTGTGTCCTCCCTGCAGTGCTCTGTATGTGGATGTCTGATGGTACGAGTCCTTGTGATCAGGGCTCCATATGTACAAGGAGATACAGGGGAGACATGATGTGTGTCCTCCCTGCAGTGCTCTGTATGTGGATGTCTGATGGTACGGGTCCTTGTGATCAGGGCTCCATATGTACAAGGAGATACAGGGGAGACATGATGTGTGTCCTCCCTGCAGTGCTCTGTATGTGGATGTCTGATGGTACGGGTCCTTGTGATCAGGGCTCCATATGTACAAGGAGATACAGAGGAGACATGATGTGTGTCCTCCCTGCAGAGCTCTGTATGTGGATGTCTGATGGTACGGGTCCTTGTGATCAGGACTCCATATGTACAAGGAGATACAGAGGAGACATGATGTGTGTCCTCCCTGCAGTGCTCTGTATGTGGATGTCTGATGGTACGGGTCCTTGTGATCAGGACTCCATATGTACAAGGAGATACAGGGGAGACATGATGTGTGTCCTCCCTGCAGTGCTCTGTATGTGGATGTCTGATGGTACGGGTCCTTGTGATCAGGGCTCCATATGTACAAGGAGATACAGGGGAGACATGATGTGTGTCCTCCCTGCAGTGCTCTGTATGTGGATGTCTGATGGTACGGGTCCTTGTGATCAGGGCTCCATATGTACAAGGAGATACAGGGGAGACATGATGTGTGTCCTCCCTGCAGTGCTCTGTATGTGGATGTCTGATGGTACGGGTCCTTGTGATCAGGGCTCCATATGTACAAGGAGATACAGAGGAGACATGATGTGTGTCCTCCCTGCAGTGCTCTGTATGTGGATGTCTGATGGTACGGGTCCTTGTGATCAGGGCTCCATATGTACAAGGAGATACAGAGGAGACATGATGTGTGTCCTCCCTGCAGTGCTCTGTATGTGGATGTCTGATGGTACGAGGTCCTTGTGATCAGGACTCCATATGTACAAGGAGATACAGAGGAGACATGATGTGTGTCCTCCCTGCAGTGCTCTGTATGTGGATGTCTGATGGTACGGGTCCTTGTGATCAGGGCTCCATATGTACAAGGAGATACAGAGGAGACATGATGTGTGTCCTCCCTGCAGTGCTCTGTATGTGGATGTCTGATGGTACGGGTCCTTGTGATCAGGGACTCCATATGTACAAGGAGATACAGAGGAGACATGATGTGTGTCCTCCCTGCAGTGCTCTGTATGTGGATGTCTGATGGTACGGGTCCTTGTGATCAGGGCTCCATATGTACAAGGAGATACAGGGGAGACATGATGTGTGTCCTCCCTGCAGTGCTCTGTATGTGGATGTCTGATGGTACGAGTCCTTGTGATCAGGGCTCCATATGTACAAGGAGATACAGGGGAGACATGATGTGTGTCCTCCCTGCAGTGCTCTGTATGTGGATGTCTGATGGTACGGGTCCTTGTGATCAGGGCTCCATATATACAAGGAGATACAGAGGAGACATGATGTGTGTCCTCCCTGCAGTGCTCTGTATGTGGATGTCTGATGGTACGGGTCCTTGTGATCAGGGCTCCATATGTACAAGGAGATACAGGGGAGACATGATGTGTGTCCTCCCTGCAGTGCTCTGTATGTGGATGTCTGATGGTACGGGTCCTTGTGATCAGGGCTCCATATGTACAAGGAGATACAGAGGAGACATGATGTGTGTCCTCCCTGCAGTGCTCTGTATGTGGATGTCTGATGGTACGGGTCCTTGTGATCAGGGCTCCATATGTACAAGGAGATACAGAGGAGACATGATGTGTGTCCTCCCTGCAGTGCTCTGTATGTGGATGTCTGATGGTACGAGTCCTTGTGATCAGGGCTCCATATGTACAAGGAGATACAGAGGAGACATGATGTGTGTCCTCCCTGCAGTGCTCTGTATGTGGATGTCTGATGGTACGGGTCCTTGTGATCAGGGCTCCATATGTACAAGGAGATACAGGGGAGACATGATGTGTGTCCTCCCTGCAGTGCTCTGTATGTGGATGTCTGATGGTACGAGTCCTTGTGATCAGGACTCCATATGTACAAGGAGATACAGGGGAGACATGATGTGTGTCCTCCCTGCAGTGCTCTGTATGTGGATGTCTGATGGTACGGGTCCTTGTGATCAGGGCTCCATATGTACAAGGAGATACAGGGGAGACATGATGTGTGTCCTCCCTGCGGTGCTCTGTATGTGGATGTCTGATGGTACGGGTCCTTGTGATCAGGACTCCATATGTACAAGGAGATACAGGGGAGACATGATGTGTGTCCTCCCTGCAGTGCTCTGTATGTGGATGTCTGATGGTACGGGTCCTTGTGATCAGGGCTCCATATGTACAAGGAGATACAGGGGAGACATGATGTGTGTCCTCCCTGCAGTGCTCTGTATGTGGATGTCTGATGGTACGGGTCCTTGTGATCAGGACTCCATATGTACAAGGAGATACAGGGGAGACATGATGTGTGTCCTCCCTGCAGTGCTCTGTATGTGGATGTCTGATGGTACGGGTCCTTGTGATCAGGACTCCATATGTACAAGGAGATACAGGGGAGACATGATGTGTGTCCTCCCTGCAGTGCTCTGTATGTGGATGTCTGATGGTACGGGTCCTTGTGATCAGGGCTCCATATGTACAAGGAGATACAGAGGAGACATGATGTGTGTCCTCCCTGCAGTGCTCTGTATGTGGATGTCTGATGGTACGGGTCCTTGTGATCAGGCTCCATATGTACAAGGAGATACAGGGGAGACATGATGTGTGTCCTCCCTGCAGTGCTCTGTATGTGGATGTCTGATGGTACGGGTCCTTGTGATCAGGGCTCCATATGTACAAGGAGATACAGAGGAGACATGATGTGTGTCCTCCCTGCAGTGCTCTGTATGTGGATGTCTGATGGTACGGGTCCTTGTGATCAGGGCTCCATATGTACAAGGAGATACAGAGGAGACATGATGTGTGTCCTCCCTGCAGTGCTCTGTATGTGGATGTCTGATGGTACGGGTCCTTGTGATCAGGACTCCATATGTACAAGGAGATACAGAGGAGACATGATGTGTGTCCTCCCTGCAGTGCTCTGTATGTGGATGTCTGATGGTACGGGTCCTTGTGATCAGGGCTCCATATGTACAAGGAGATACAGGGGAGACATGATGTGTGTCCTCCCTGCAGTGCTCTGTATGTGGATGTCTGATGGTACGGGTCCTTGTGATCAGGACTCCATATGTACAAGGAGATACAGAGGAGACATGATGTGTGTCCTCCCTGCAGTGCTCTGTATGTGGATGTCTGATGGTACGGGTCCTTGTGATCAGGGCTCCATATGTACAAGGAGATACAGGGGAGACATGATGTGTGTCCTCCCTGCAGTGCTCTGTATGTGGATGTCTGATGGTACGGGTCCTTGTGATCAGGGCTCCATATGTACAAGGAGATACAGGGGAGACATGATGTGTGTCCTCCCTGCAGTGCTCTGTATGTGGATGTCTGATGGTACGGGTCCTTGTGATCAGGGCTCCATATGTACAAGGAGATACAGGGGAGACATGATGTGTGTCCTCCCTGCAGTGCTCTGTATGTGGATGTCTGATGGTACGGGTCCTTGTGATCAGGACTCCATATGTACAAGGAGATACAGAGGAGACATGATGTGTGTCCTCCCTGCAGTGCTCTGTATGTGGATGTCTGATGGTACGGGTCCTTGTGATCAGGGCTCCATATGTACAAGGAGATACAGGGGAGACATGATGTGTGTCCTCCCTGCGGTGCTCTGTATGTGGATGTCTGATGGTACGGGTCCTTGTGATCAGGGCTCCATATATACAAGGAGATACAGAGGAGACATGATGTGTGTCCTCCCTGCAGTGTTCTGTATGTGGATGTCTGATGGTACGGGTCCTTGTGATCAGGGCTCCATATGTACAAGGAGATACAGAGGAGACATGATGTGTGTCCTCCCTGCAGTGCTCTGTATGTGGATGTCTGATGGTACGGGTCCTTGTGATCAGGACTCCATATGTACAAGGAGATACAGGGGAGACATGATGTGTGTCCTCCCTGCAGTGCTCTGTATGTGGATGTCTGATGGTACGGGTCCTTGTGATCAGGGCTCCATATGTACAAGGAGATACAGAGGAGACATGATGTGTGTCCTCCCTGCAGTGTTCTGTATGTGGATGTCTGATGGTACGGGTCCTTGTGATCAGGACTCCATATGTACAAGGAGATACAGAGGAGACATGATGTGTGTCCTCCCTGCAGTGCTCTGTATGTGGATGTCTGATGGTACGGGTCCTTGTGATCAGGGCTCCATATATACAAGGAGATACAGGGGAGACATGATGTGTGTCCTCCCTGCAGTGCTCTGTATGTGGATGTCTGATGGTACGGGTCCTTGTGATCAGGACTCCATATGTACAAGGAGATACAGGGGAGACATGATGTGTGTCCTCCCTGCAGTGCTCTGTATGTGGATGTCTGATGGTACGGGTCCTTGTGATCAGGGCTCCATATGTACAAGGAGATACAGAGGAGACATGATGTGTGTCCTCCCTGCAGTGCTCTGTATGTGGATGTCTGATGGTACGGGTCCTTGTGATCAGGGCTCCATATGTACAAGGAGATACAGGGGAGACATGATGTGTGTCCTCCCTGCAGTGCTCTGTATGTGGATGTCTGATGGTACGAGTCCTTGTGATCAGGGCTCCATATGTACAAGGAGATACAGGGGAGACATGATGTGTGTCCTCCCTGCAGTGCTCTGTATGTGGATGTCTGATGGTACGGGTCCTTGTGATCAGGGCTCCATATGTACAAGGAGATACAGGGGAGACATGATGTGTGTCCTCCCTGCAGTGCTCTGTATGTGGATGTCTGATGGTACGGGTCCTTCTGATCAGGACTCCATATATACAAGGAGATACAGGGGAGACATGATGTGTGTCCTCCCTGCAGTGCTCTGTATGTGGATGTCTGATGGTACGGGTCCTTGTGATCAGGGCTCCATATGTACAAGGAGATACAGGGGAGACATGATGTGTGTCCTCCCTGCAGTGCTCTGTATGTGGATGTCTGATGGTACGGGTCCTTGTGATCAGGACTCCATATATACAAGGAGATACAGGGGAGACATGATGTGTGTCCTCCCTGCAGTGCTCTGTATGTGGATGTCTGATGGTACGGGTCCTTGTGATCAGGGCTCCATATGTACAAGGAGATACAGGGGAGACATGATGTGTGTCCTCCCTGCAGTGCTCTGTATGTGGATGTCTGATGGTACGGGTCCTTGTGATCAGGGCTCCATATGTACAAGGAGATACAGAGGAGACATGATGTGTGTCCTCCCTGCAGTGCTCTGTATGTGGATGTCTGATGGTACGGGTCCTTGTGATCAGGGCTCCATATGTACAAGGAGATACAGGGGAGACATGATGTGTGTCCTCCCTGCGGTGCTCTGTATGTGTATGTCTGATGGTACGAGTCCTTGTGATCAGGACTCCATATGTACAAGGAGATACAGGGGAGACATGATGTGTGTCCTCCCTGCGGTGCTCTGTATGTGGATGTCTGATGGTACGAGTCCTTGTGATCAGGGCTCCATATGTACAAGGAGATACAGGGGAGACATGATGTGTGTCCTCCCTGCAGTGCTCTGTATGTGGATGTCTGATGGTACGGGTCCTTGTGATCAGGGCTCCATATGTACAAGGAGATACAGGGGAGACATGATGTGTGTCCTCCCTGCAGTGCTCTGTATGTGGATGTCTGATGGTACGGGTCCTTGTGATCAGGGCTCCATATGTACAAGGAGATACAGAGGAGACATGATGTGTGTCCTCCCTGCAGTGCTCTGTATGTGGATGTCTGATGGTACGGGTCCTTGTGATCAGGGCTCCATATGTACAAGGAGATACAGGGGAGACATGATGTGTGTCCTCCCTGCGGTGCTCTGTATGTGTATGTCTGATGGTACGAGTCCTTGTGATCAGGACTCCATATGTACAAGGAGATACAGGGGAGACATGATGTGTGTCCTCCCTGCGGTGCTCTGTATGTGGATGTCTGATGGTACGGGTCCTTGTGATCAGGGCTCCATATGTACAAGGAGATACAGAGGAGACATGATGTGTGTCCTCCCTGCAGTGCTCTGTATGTGGATGTCTGATGGTACGGGTCCTTGTGATCAGGGCTCCATATGTACAAGGAGATACAGGGGAGACATGATGTGTGTCCTCCCTGCAGTGCTCTGTATGTGGATGTCTGATGGTACGCGTCCTTGTGATCAGGGCTCCATATGTACAAGGAGATACAGAGGAGACATGATGTGTGTCCTCCCTGCAGTGCTCTGTATGTGGATGTCTGATGGTACGGGTCCTTGTGATCAGGACTCCATATGTACAAGGAGATACAGGGGAGACATGATGTGTGTCCTCCCTGCAGTGCTCTGTATGTGGATGTCTGATGGTACGGGTCCTTGTGATCAGGGCTCCATATGTACAAGGAGATACAGGGGAGACATGATGTGTGTCCTCCCTGCAGTGCTCTGTATGTGGATGTCTGATGGTACGGGTCCTTGTGATCAGGGCTCCATATGTACAAGGAGATACAGAGGAGACATGATGTGTGTCCTCCCTGCAGTGCTCTGTATGTGGATGTCTGATGGTACGGGTCCTTGTGATCAGGGCTCCATATGTACAAGGAGATACAGAGGAGACATGATGTGTGTCCTCCCTGCGGTGCTCTGTATGTGGATGTCTGATGGTACGGGTCCTTGTGATCAGGGCTCCATATGTACAAGGAGATACAGGGGAGACATGATGTGTGTCCTCCCTGCAGTGTTCTGTATGTGGATGTCTGATGGTACGGGTCCTTGTGATCAGGGCTCCATATGTACAAGGAGATACAGGGGAGACATGATGTGTGTCCTCCCTGCAGTGCTCTGTATGTGGATGTCTGATGGTACGGGTCCTTGTGATCAGGGCTCCATATGTACAAGGAGATACAGGGGAGACATGATGTGTGTCCTCCCTGCAGTGCTCTGTATGTGGATGTCTGATGGTACGGGTCCTTGTGATCAGGACTCCATATGTACAAGGAGATACAGGGGAGACATGATGTGTGTCCTCCCTGCAGAGCTCTGTATGTGGATGTCTGATGGTACGAGTCCTTGTGATCAGGGCTCCATATGTACAAGGAGATACAGAGGAGACATGATGTGTGTCCTCCCTGCAGTGCTCTGTATGTGGATGTCTGATGGTACGAGTCCTTGTGATCAGGGCTCCATATGTACAAGGAGATACAGAGGAGACATGATGTGTGTCCTCCCTGCAGTGCTCTGTATGTGGATGTCTGATGGTACGAGTCCTTGTGATCAGGACTCCATATGTACAAGGAGATACAGGGGAGACATGATGTGTGTCCTCCCTGCAGAGCTCTGTATGTGGATGTCTGATGGTACGAGTCCTTGTGATCAGGGCTCCATATATACAAGGAGATACAGAGGAGACATGATGTGTGTCCTCCCTGCAGTGCTCTGTATGTGGATGTCTGATGGTACGGGTCCTTGTGATCAGGGCTCCATATGTACAAGGAGATACAGGGGAGACATGATGTGTGTCCTCCCTGCAGTGCTCTGTATGTGGATGTCTGATGGTACGAGTCCTTGTGATCAGGGCTCCATATGTACAAGGAGATACAGGGGAGACATGATGTGTGTCCTCCCTGCAGTGCTCTGTATGTGGATGTCTGATGGTACGAGTCCTTGTGATCAGGACTCCATATGTACAAGGAGATACAGAGGAGACATGATGTGTGTCCTCCCTGCAGTGCTCTGTATGTGGATGTCTGATGGTACGGGTCCTTGTGATCAGGGCTCCATATGTACAAGGAGATACAGGGGAGACATGATGTGTGTCCTCCCTGCAGTGCTCTGTATGTGGATGTCTGATGGTACGGGTCCTTGTGATCAGGACTCCATATGTACAAGGAGATACAGGGGAGACATGATGTGTGTCCTCCCTGCAGTGCTCTGTATGTGGATGTCTGATGGTACGGGTCCTTGTGATCAGGGCTCCATATGTACAAGGAGATACAGGGGAGACATGATGTGTGTCCTCCCTGCAGTGCTCTGTATGTGGATGTCTGATGGTACGGGTCCTTGTGATCAGGACTCCATATGTACAAGGAGATACAGGGGAGACATGATGTGTGTCCTCCCTGCAGTGCTCTGTATGTGGATGTCTGATGGTACGGGTCCTTGTGATCAGGACTCCATATGTACAAGGAGATACAGGGGAGACATGATGTGTGTCCTCCCTGCGGTGCTCTGTATGTGGATGTCTGATGGTACGAGTCCTTGTGATCAGGGCTCCATATGTACAAGGAGATACAGGGGAGACATGATGTGTGTCCTCCCTGCAGTGCTCTGTATGTGGATGTCTGATGGTACGAGTCCTTGTGATCAGGGCTCCATATGTACAAGGAGATACAGGGGAGACATGATGTGTGTCCTCCCTGCAGTGCTCTGTATGTGGATGTCTGATGGTACGGGTCCTTGTGATCAGGACTCCATATGTACAAGGAGATACAGGGGAGACATGATGTGTGTCCTCCCTGCAGTGCTCTGTATGTGGATGTCTGATGGTACGGGTCCTTGTGATCAGGGCTCCATATGTACAAGGAGATACAGAGGAGACATGATGTGTGTCCTCCCTGCAGTGCTCTGTATGTGGATGTCTGATGGTACGGGTCCTTGTGATCAGGGCTCCATATGTACAAGGAGATACAGGGGAGACATGATGTGTGTCCTCCCTGCAGTGCTCTGTATGTGGATGTCTGATGGTACGCGTCCTTGTGATCAGGGCTCCATATGTACAAGGAGATACAGAGGAGACATGATGTGTGTCCTCCCTGCAGTGCTCTGTATGTGGATGTCTGATGGTACGGGTCCTTGTGATCAGGACTCCATATGTACAAGGAGATACAGGGGAGACATGATGTGTGTCCTCCCTGCAGTGCTCTGTATGTGGATGTCTGATGGTACGGGTCCTTGTGATCAGGGCTCCATATGTACAAGGAGATACAGGGGAGACATGATGTGTGTCCTCCCTGCAGTGCTCTGTATGTGGATGTCTGATGGTACGGGTCCTTCTGATCAGGACTCCATATATACAAGGAGATACAGGGGAGACATGATGTGTGTCCTCCCTGCAGTGCTCTGTATGTGGATGTCTGATGGTACGGGTCCTTGTGATCAGGACTCCATATGTACAAGGAGATACAGGGGAGACATGATGTGTGTCCTCCCTGCAGTGCTCTGTATGTGGATGTCTGATGGTACGGGTCCTTGTGATCAGGGCTCCATATGTACAAGGAGATACAGGGGAGACATGATGTGTGTCCTCCCTGCAGTGCTCTGTATGTGGATGTCTGATGGTACGGGTCCTTGTGATCAGGGCTCCATATGTACAAGGAGATACAGAGGAGACATGATGTGTGTCCTCCCTGCAGTGCTCTGTATGTGGATGTCTGATGGTACGGGTCCTTGTGATCAGGGCTCCATATGTACAAGGAGATACAGAGGAGACATGATGTGTGTCCTCCCTGCGGTGCTCTGTATGTGGATGTCTGATGGTACGGGTCCTTGTGATCAGGGCTCCATATGTACAAGGAGATACAGGGGAGACATGATGTGTGTCCTCCCTGCAGTGTTCTGTATGTGGATGTCTGATGGTACGGGTCCTTGTGATCAGGGCTCCATATGTACAAGGAGATACAGGGGAGACATGATGTGTGTCCTCCCTGCAGTGCTCTGTATGTGGATGTCTGATGGTACGGGTCCTTGTGATCAGGGCTCCATATGTACAAGGAGATACAGGGGAGACATGATGTGTGTCCTCCCTGCAGTGCTCTGTATGTGGATGTCTGATGGTACGGGTCCTTGTGATCAGGACTCCATATGTACAAGGAGATACAGGGGAGACATGATGTGTGTCCTCCCTGCAGAGCTCTGTATGTGGATGTCTGATGGTACGAGTCCTTGTGATCAGGGCTCCATATGTACAAGGAGATACAGAGGAGACATGATGTGTGTCCTCCCTGCAGTGCTCTGTATGTGGATGTCTGATGGTACGAGTCCTTGTGATCAGGACTCCATATGTACAAGGAGATACAGGGGAGACATGATGTGTGTCCTCCCTGCAGAGCTCTGTATGTGGATGTCTGATGGTACGAGTCCTTGTGATCAGGGCTCCATATATACAAGGAGATACAGAGGAGACATGATGTGTGTCCTCCCTGCAGTGCTCTGTATGTGGATGTCTGATGGTACGGGTCCTTGTGATCAGGGCTCCATATGTACAAGGAGATACAGGGGAGACATGATGTGTGTCCTCCCTGCAGTGCTCTGTATGTGGATGTCTGATGGTACGAGTCCTTGTGATCAGGACTCCATATGTACAAGGAGATACAGAGGAGACATGATGTGTGTCCTCCCTGCAGTGCTCTGTATGTGGATGTCTGATGGTACGGGTCCTTGTGATCAGGACTCCATATGTACAAGGAGATACAGGGGAGACATGATGTGTGTCCTCCCTGCAGTGCTCTGTATGTGGATGTCTGATGGTACGGGTCCTTGTGATCAGGACTCCATATGTACAAGGAGATACAGGGGAGACATGATGTGTGTCCTCCCTGCAGTGCTCTGTATGTGGATGTCTGATGGTACGGGTCCTTGTGATCAGGGCTCCATATGTACAAGGAGATACAGGGGAGACATGATGTGTGTCCTCCCTGCAGTGCTCTGTATGTGGATGTCTGATGGTACGGGTCCTTGTGATCAGGACTCCATATGTACAAGGAGATACAGGGGAGACATGATGTGTGTCCTCCCTGCAGTGCTCTGTATGTGGATGTCTGATGGTACGGGTCCTTGTGATCAGGACTCCATATGTACAAGGAGATACAGGGGAGACATGATGTGTGTCCTCCCTGCGGTGCTCTGTATGTGGATGTCTGATGGTACGAGTCCTTGTGATCAGGGCTCCATATGTACAAGGAGATACAGGGGAGACATGATGTGTGTCCTCCCTGCAGTGCTCTGTATGTGGATGTCTGATGGTACGGGTCCTTGTGATCAGGACTCCATATGTACAAGGAGATACAGGGGAGACATGATGTGTGTCCTCCCTGCAGAGCTCTGTATGTGGATGTCTGATGGTACGAGTCCTTGTGATCAGGGCTCCATATGTACAAGGAGATACAGAGGAGACATGATGTGTGTCCTCCCTGCAGTGCTCTGTATGTGGATGTCTGATGGTACGAGTCCTTGTGATCAGGACTCCATATGTACAAGGAGATACAGGGGAGACATGATGTGTGTCCTCCCTGCAGAGCTCTGTATGTGGATGTCTGATGGTACGAGTCCTTGTGATCAGGGCTCCATATATACAAGGAGATACAGAGGAGACATGATGTGTGTCCTCCCTGCAGTGCTCTGTATGTGGATGTCTGATGGTACGGGTCCTTGTGATCAGGGCTCCATATGTACAAGGAGATACAGGGGAGACATGATGTGTGTCCTCCCTGCAGTGCTCTGTATGTGGATGTCTGATGGTACGAGTCCTTGTGATCAGGACTCCATATGTACAAGGAGATACAGAGGAGACATGATGTGTGTCCTCCCTGCAGTGCTCTGTATGTGGATGTCTGATGGTACGGGTCCTTGTGATCAGGACTCCATATGTACAAGGAGATACAGGGGAGACATGATGTGTGTCCTCCCTGCAGTGCTCTGTATGTGGATGTCTGATGGTACGGGTCCTTGTGATCAGGACTCCATATGTACAAGGAGATACAGGGGAGACATGATGTGTGTCCTCCCTGCAGTGCTCTGTATGTGGATGTCTGATGGTACGGGTCCTTGTGATCAGGGCTCCATATGTACAAGGAGATACAGGGGAGACATGATGTGTGTCCTCCCTGCAGTGCTCTGTATGTGGATGTCTGATGGTACGGGTCCTTGTGATCAGGACTCCATATGTACAAGGAGATACAGGGGAGACATGATGTGTGTCCTCCCTGCAGTGCTCTGTATGTGGATGTCTGATGGTACGGGTCCTTGTGATCAGGACTCCATATGTACAAGGAGATACAGGGGAGACATGATGTGTGTCCTCCCTGCGGTGCTCTGTATGTGGATGTCTGATGGTACGAGTCCTTGTGATCAGGGCTCCATATGTACAAGGAGATACAGGGGAGACATGATGTGTGTCCTCCCTGCAGTGCTCTGTATGTGGATGTCTGATGGTACGAGTCCTTGTGATCAGGGCTCCATATGTACAAGGAGATACAGGGGAGACATGATGTGTGTCCTCCCTGCAGTGCTCTGTATGTGGATGTCTGATGGTACGGGTCCTTGTGATCAGGGCTCCATATGTACAAGGAGATACAGGGGAGACATGATGTGTGTCCTCCCTGCAGTGCTCTGTATGTGGATGTCTGATGGTACGGGTCCTTGTGATCAGGACTCCATATGTACAAGGAGATACAGGGGAGACATGATGTGTGTCCTCCCTGCAGTGCTCTGTATGTGGATGTCTGATGGTACGGGTCCTTGTGATCAGGACTCCATATGTACAAGGAGATACAGGGGAGACATGATGTGTGTCCTCCCTGCAGTGCTCTGTATGTGGATGTCTGATGGTACGGGTCCTTGTGATCAGGGCTCCATATGTACAAGGAGATACAGAGGAGACATGATGTGTGTCCTCCCTGCAGTGCTCTGTATGTGGATGTCTGATGGTACGGGTCCTTGTGATCAGGGCTCCATATGTACAAGGAGATACAGGGGAGACATGATGTGTGTCCTCCCTGCAGTGCTCTGTATGTGGATGTCTGATGGTACGAGTCCTTGTGATCAGGACTCCATATGTACAAGGAGATACAGGGGAGACATGATGTGTGTCCTCCCTGCGGTGCTCTGTATGTGGATGTCTGATGGTACGAGTCCTTGTGATCAGGGCTCCATATGTACAAGGAGATACAGAGGAGACATGATGTGTGTCCTCCCTGCAGTGCTCTGTATGTGGATGTCTGATGGTACGGGTCCTTGTGATCAGGGCTCCATATGTACAAGGAGATACAGAGGAGACATGATGTGTGTCCTCCCTGCAGTGCTCTGTATGTGGATGTCTGATGGTACGAGTCCTTGGGGAGGCAGAGGTTTCCTCCTTCCAGCAGCAGATGTTTTTGTAGAGCCTAGTCTGATCATGGCAGAGTGGTCTCTGTGTCAGCCCAATTTTCAGTTGGATGTCAGAGGTCAGATGGACCTGCTGTGTGGCGGCCACAAGGGGTTAATCGGAGATCTTGAAATCTGATCTTTCTATTTGTCTGTGTCTACAGGTGCGTCATCGTCAGTCCGGCCAAATCATGGTGCTCAAAATGAACAAGATGATGAGCAACCGTGCCAACATGCTCCGGGAGGTGCAGCTGATGAACAGACTTTGTCACCCCAATATCCTGAGGTAAATGCCACTCTCATCCCATGTTTTCCTCCATCACCTCCCCAATATTTTGCATTAAATGACCCTCAACAGGGTTTTACCTGAGGAGAAGGAGACCCTGATCAAATGCTTTGCCCCCCATCACCACAATTATCCTCAGCTTTAACCCATGCCATGTTTGATCCCTTTAACCTAGTATCCTCAGGTAAAGATCACTTTTATCCGTGTTTGACCCAATCACCAAAATATCCTGAACTAAAGGTCATTTTCATTCCACGTTTGACCTTATCACCCCAATATCCCGAGTTTAGGGTCTTTTTTTTTTTTTTATCCCATGTTTCACTCGACTGCCTAAATATCCTGAGGTACTGTGAGGGCCACCATCATCCTCTGTTTGACCCTATCACACCAATATACTGAGGTTAAGATTTCTCTCATACAATATTTGATACCAGTACCCAAACATCCTGAGGTAAAGGTCGCCCTCATAACGTCCCAATCACCCCAAATATCCTGAGGTAAAGGTCGCCCTCATAACGTCCCAATCACCCCAAATATCCTGAGGCAAAAGCTACCCCTGTGCCATGTTGGATCTCTTCACCCTAATAGATTGAGGTAAAAGCCACCCTCATGCCATGTTCAAAGTCATCACCCCAATATTTCAAGATAAAGGTCAGCCTCATCCAGTCTTTTTCTCCTATTACCCCAAATTTCTGAGGTAATTGTCACTATTATCCCATGTATTTCCCCATCACGCTAGGTAAAGGTCACCCTCATCCCATGTCTGACCCCATCACTCCAATATCCGGAGTTAAAGGTCATCTTTATCTCATGTATTACCCCATCACCTCAGTATCCTGAGACAAAGGTCACTCTCATCCCATGTTTTACCCCATCAACCTAATATTCTGAGGTAAAGGTCCCCTCATTCCATGTATTACCTCATTACCTTAATATCCTGAGGTACAATCACCCTCACCTGTTGTTTGACCCCATTATGCCAATATCCAGAGGTAATGTCACCTTCTTCCTATGTATTACCCCATTGACCCAATATCCAGAGGTAATGTTACCCCCATGCCAAGTTTTACTCAATGACTTTAATATTCTGAGTTAAAGGTCACCTTCATCCCATGTTTGATTCCTTTAACCTATTATCCTGAGGAGGTCACCCTCACACTATATTTGATCGCTATAATCCAGTTTCCGGACGTAAAGGTCTCTTTCATTCCATATTTGATCCCATCACCCCAATATCCTGAGGTAAAGGTCACCCCCCGTCCCATGTTTGACCTCATCATCCCATTATCCTAAAGTAATGGTAGCCCTCATCCAGTCTTTACACTCATCACCCCAATATCCTGAGGTAAAGGTCACCCCCATCCCATGTTTGACCTCATCATCCCAATATTCTGAGGTAAGGGTAGCCCTTATCCAGTCTTTACACTCATCACCCCAATATCCTGAGGTAAAGGTCACCCCCCGTCCCATGTTTGACCTCATCATCCCAATATTCTGAGGTAAGGGTAGCCCTCATCCAGTCTTTACACTCATCACCCCAATATCCTGAGGTAAAGGTCACCCCCCGTCCCATGTTTGACCTCATCATCCCAATATTCTGAGGTAAGGGTAGCCCTTATCCAGTCTTTACACTCATCACCCCAATATCCTGAGGTAAAGGACACCCCCCGTCCCATGTTTGACCTCATCATCCCAATATTCTGAGGTAAGGGTAGCCCTTATCCAGTCTTTACACTCATCACCCCAATATCCTGAGGTAAAGGTCACCCCCGTCCCATGTTTGACCTCATCATCCCAATATTCTGAGGTAAGGGTAGCCCTTATCCAGTCTTTACACTCATCACCCCAATATCCTGAGGTAAAGGTCACCCCCCGTCCCATGTTTGACCTCATCATCACAATATTCTGAGGTAAGGGTAGCCCTCATCCAGTCTTTACACTCATCACCCCAATATCCTGAGGTAAAGGTCACCCCCATCCCATGTTTGACCTCATCATCCCATTATCCTGAGGTAAGGGTAGCCCTTATCCAGTCTTTACACTCATCACCCTAATATCCTGAGGTAAAGGTCGCCCCATCCCATGTTTGACCTCATCATCCCAATATTCTGAGGTAAGGGTAGCCCTTATCCAGTCTTTACACTCATCACCGCAATATCCTGAGGTAAAGGTCGCCCTCACCCCATGTTTGACCTCATCATCCCATTATCCTGAGGTAAGGGTAGCCCTCATCCAGTCTTTACACTCATCACCCCAATATCCTGAGGTAAAGGTCGCCCTCATCCCATGTTTGACCTCATCATCCCAATATTCTGAGGTAAGGGTAGGCCTCATCCAGTCTTTACACTCATCACCCCAATATCCTGAGGTAAAGGTCGCCCTCTCCCCATGTCCTCCCTGCTATTCTGTGTTGGCTGTCACCCCTCATCATTAGTCCCATTGGCTGGTCAGCGTCCTTCATGTCTCCCCTGGCCGTGATGTTGTTACGCCCGGTGGTGGGCGGAGCTCTTATTCTCTCTCTTCATTCTTTCGTGTTTAGGTTCATGGGTGTGTGTGTGCAGCAGGGCCAGCTTCACGCCCTCACTGAGGTAAGTGGGGTGTACCGTGCATGTGAGGGGCTAGCGGCAGGCGGGTCAGATCATGTCAGACTTCCAGGGTCCAGGAAGCTGAGTCGTGAGGAGCTGTTTGGTGGGAATCAGCCAGAGAACATTTCAGAACAGCAGCTCTGCTCTCTCTGCTGTCCTGGCGCTCTGTTACAATGTGTCAGTGGAAGCGCTAGACTGCATACAACTGTAACAAACCCTCTGCTGTGAGACGTATGTGGGCAGGACAGCCTTGCTGCTAGATGTGAACAGGAATGCTCTCATTCACTGACAGCAAGCATGCTGGGATCTCCTCACACCTCCTCTCTTTCCAGTACATTAATGGCGGTAACCTGGAGCAGCTGCTGCAGAGCGGGGAGCCTCTGTCCTGGACCGGCCGCGTCAAGCTGAGCCTGGATATCGCCCGAGGCCTGCGCTACCTGCACTCCAAGGGGGTCTTCCACCGTGACCTCACCTCCAAGGTAAAGACCCAGGACTGAGGCGTCCGCTGATCCGGCGCTCGCCTCCCGGGCTGGGTCTCACTGCGGCTCTCTCTCCTAGAACTGTCTGGTGCGCTACGACGACAGCGGCTACACCGCCGTGGTGGCAGACTTTGGACTGGCCGAGAAAATTCCGGATCGCAGGTGAGAGCGCGTGTACGGGGGGCACATAGTGAAAGTATTGGCGCTCCATCCATATTACATCTCCGTGGTGCATCCATCCGATCACTGACCCCATCTGACTAGAACTCAGTGCCACCTAGGGCCCAATTATAGAGCGATGCTCTGCAGGGCAGTGACACGAGGAGCTACGTGATTAATATTATAGAGCGATGCTCTGCGGGTCACTGATAGGAGGAGCTAGGTGATTAATATATAGAGCAATGCTCTGCGGGTCAGTGATAGGAGGAGCTAGGTGATTAATATATAGAGCAATGCTCTGCGGCTCAGTGATAGGAGGAGCTAGGTGATTAATATATAGAGCGATGCTCTGCGGGTCAGTGACAGGAGGAGCTACGTGATTAATATTATAGAGCGATGCTCTGCGGGTCACTGATAGGAGGAGCTAGGTGATTAATATATAGAGCGATGCTCTGCGGGTCAGTGATAGGAGGAGCTAGGTGATTAATATATAGAGCGATGCTCTGCGGGTCAGTGATGGGAGGAGCTATGATGAATGCTCTGCTGACTCCGCCCCTGGCGCTCTCTCTTGCAGTCAGACGGAGCCGCTCTCGGTGGTGGGCTCCCCGTACTGGATGGCCCCTGAAGTCCTGCGGGGGGATGTGTACAATGAGAAGGTGAGGAGCCGTCCCCGCTGTTTCTGGTACCTGATGATTTGGGGTCCTCGGCCCCTCACCCCGTCCTCTCTCTCCTCCTCTAGGCCGACGTCTTCGCCTTTGGAATCATATTATGCGAGATAATTGCACGGATCCCGGCGGACCCCGACTATCTCCCCCGCACTGAGGTGAGTCCTGCAGACCCCGACTATCTCCCCCGCACTGAGGTCAGTCTTGCAGACCCCGACTATCTCCCCCGCACTGAGGTCAGTCTTGCAGACCCCGACTATCTCCTCCGCACTGAGGTCAGTCCTGCAGACCCCGACTATCTCCTCCGCACTGAGGTCAGTCCTGTAGACCCCGACTATCTCCCCCGCACTGAGGTCAGTCCTGCAGACCCCGACTATCTCCCCCGCACTGAGGTGAGTCCTGCAGACCCCGACTATCTCCCCCGCACTGAGGTGAGTCCTGCAGACCCCGACTATCTCCTCCGCACTGAGGTCAGTCCTGCAGACCCCGACTATCTCCCCCGCACTGAGGTGAGTCCTGCAGACCCCGACTATCTCCCCCGCACTGAGGTGAGTCCTGCAGACCCCGACTATCTCCCCCGCACTGAGGTGAGTCCTGCAGACCCAGACTATCTCCCCCGCACTGAGGTCAGTCCTGTAGACCCCGACTATCTCCCCCGCACTGAGGTCAGTCTTGCAGACCCCGACTATCTCCCCCGCACTGAGGTGAGTCCTGCAGACCCCGACTATCTCCCCCGCACTGAGGTCAGTCCTGCAGACCCCGACTATCTCCCCCGCACTGAGGTGAGTCCTGCAGACCCCGACTATCTCCCCCGCACTGAGGTGAGTCCTGCAGACCCCGACTATCTCCCCCGCACTGAGGTGAGTCCTGCAGACCCCGACTATCTCCCCCGCACTGAGGTCAGTCCTGCAGACCCCGACTATCTCCCCCGCACTGAGGTCAGTCCTGTAGACCCCGACTATCTCCCCCGCACTGAGGTGAGTCCTGCAGACCCAGACTATCTCCCCCGCACTGAGGTCAGTCCTGTAGACCCCGACTATTTCCCCCGCACTGAGGTCAGTCCTGTAGACCCCGACTATCTCCTCCGCACTGAGGTCAGTCTTGCAGACCCAGACTATCTCCCCCGCACTGAGGTGAGTCCTGCAGACCCAGACTATCTCCCCCGCACTGAGGTGAGTCCTGCAGACCCAGACTATCTCCCCCGCACTGAGGTCAGTCCTGTAGACCCCGACTATTTCCCCCGCACTGAGGTCAGTCCTGTAGACCCCGACTATCTCCTCCGCACTGAGGTCAGTCTTGCAGACCCAGACTATCTCCCCCGCACTGAGGTGAGTCCTGCAGACCCAGACTATCTCCCCCGCACTGAGGTGAGTCCTGCAGACCCAGACTATCTCCCCCGCACTGAGGTCAGTCCTGTAGACCCCGACTATCTCCCCCGCACTGAGGTGAGTCCTGCAGACCCCGACTATCTCCCCCGCACTGAGGTGAGTCCTGCAGACCCCGACTATCTCCCCCGCACTGAGGTCAGTCCTGCAGACCCCGACTATCTCCTCCGCACTGAGGTGAGTCCTGCAGACCCCGACTATCTCCCCCGCACTGAGGTGAGTCCTGCAGACCCCGACTATCTCCCCCGCACTGAGGTGAGTCCTGCAGACCCCGACTATCTCCCCCGCACTGAGGTCAGTCCTGCAGACCCCGACTATCTCCCCCGCACTGAGGTCAGTCCTGTAGACCCCGACTATCTCCCCCGCACTGAGGTGAGTCCTGCAGACCCCGACTATCTCCCCCGCACTGAGGTCAGTCCTGTAGACCCCGACTATCTCCTCCGCACTGAGGTCAGTCTTGCAGACCCTGACTATCTCCTCCGCACTGAGGTCAGATAGTCGGGGTATACAGGACTGACCTCAGTGTGGGGGAGATAGTCGGGGTCTGCAGGACTGACCTCAGTGCGGAGGAGATAGTCGGGGTCTGCAGGACTGACCTCAGTGCGGAGGAGATAGTCGGGGTCTACAGGACTGACCTCAGTGCGGAGGAGATAGTCGGGGTCTACAGGACTGACCTCAGTGCGGGGGAGATAGTCGGGGTCTGCAGGCCCCCATTATGTGCCTCTGTTAGGGGCCCCAAGTTGTGACGCTAGTGTGCTGTGTTTATGGCGACATCTGGAGGACACTCTTAAAATTGTATTCTCACCCTGGTAATGCTTGTGTGCCAAAATGCGGTGATCAACCTCTTGCCCCCCATAAGTGATGTCGGGGGTCTCCACGCCTGCGGTGTGTCGGGGGCTCCACGCAATAGTCACTTTACTGCACTGTTGTTAAATCCATATGGATCTTATATGGTTATTACGTTCAATTGCTGATTTCACCCCCCTTTCCCTTTTTGTTTTGTCCATGACGCCATCTAGTGGTCACACTTGACTATTACACGTAGATTTTTAGCTTGTGTCACTTGATGCGGCTCAGAAGTGACAGCGTCTGCCTTTTCCATTCACTTCTGATTTCTGATACAGCCCTGACGTGTCACATGTGATCTGTATGGATGTCTCTGGGATGTCACATGTGATCTGTAGGGATGTCTCGGGATGTCACACGTGATCTGTATGGATGTCTCGGGATGTCACACGTGATCTGTATGGATGTCTCGGGATGTCACATGTGATCTGTATGGATGTCTCGGGATGTCACATGTGATCTGTATGGATGTCTCTGGGATGTCACACGTGATCTGTATGGATGTCTCTGGTATGTCACATGTGATCTGTATGGATGTCTCTGGTATGTCACATGTGATCTGTATGGATGTCTCTGGTATGTCACACGTGATCTGTAGGGATGTCTCTGGTATGTCACACGTGATCTGTATGGATGTCTCTGGGATGTCACACGTGATTTGTAGGGATGTCTTGGGATGTCACGTGATCTGTAGGGATGTCTCTGGGATGTCACACGTGATCTGTAGGGATGTCTCTGGGATGTCACATGTGATCTGTATGGATGTCTCTGGGATGTCACACGTGATTTGTAGGGATGTCTTGGGATGTCACACGTGATCTGTAGGGATGTCTCTGGGATGTCACATGTGATCTGTAGGGATGTCTCTGGGATGTCACACGTGATCTGTATGGATGTCTCTGGTATGTCACACGTGATCTGTAGGGATGTCTCTGGGATGTCACACGTGATCTGTAGGGATGTCTCTGGGATGTCACACGTGATCTGTAGGGATGTCTCGGGATGTCACACGTGATCTGTATGGATGTCTCGGGATGTCACACGTGATCTGTAGGGATGTCTCTGGTATGTCACACGTGATCTGTAGGGATGTCTCTGGGATGTCACACGTGATCTGTAGGGATGTCTCAGGATGTCACACGTGATCTGTATGGATGTCTCTGGTATGTCACACGTGATCTGTAGGGATGTCTCTGGGATGTCACACGTGATCTGTAGGGATGTCTCAGGATGTCACACGTGATCTGTAGGGATGTCTCAGGATGTCACACGTGATCTGTAGGGATGTCTCTGGGATGTCACACGTGATCTGTATGGATGTCTCTGGTATGTCACACGTGATCTGTAGGGATGTCTCTGGGATGTCACATGTGATCTGTAGGGATGTCTCTGGTATGTCACACGTTATCTGTATGGATGTCTCTGGGATGTCACACGTGATCTGTAGGGATGTCTTGGGATGTCACATGTGATTTGTATGGATGTCTCTGGGATGTCACATGTGATCTGTATGGATGTCTCTGGTATGTCACACGTGATCTGTATGGATGTCTCGGGATGTCACATGTGATCTGTATGGATGTCTCGGGATGTCACACGTGATCTGTATGGATGTCTCGGGATGTCACACGTTATCTGTATGGATGTCTCTGGGATGTCACATGTGATCTGTAGGGATGTCTCTGGGATGTAACATGTGATCTGTATGGATGTCTCGGGATGTCACACGTGATCTGTAGGGATGTCTCTGGGATGTCACATGTGATCTGTAGGGATGTCTCTGGGATGTCACATGTGATCTGTATGGATGTCACACGTGATCTGTAGGGATGTCTTGGGATGTCACATGTGATTTGTATGGATGTCTCTGGGATGTCACATGTGATCTGTATGGATGTCTCTGGTATGTCACACGTGATCTGTATGGATGTCTCGGGATGTCACATGTGATCTGTATGGATGTCTCGGGATGTCACACGTTATCTGTATGGATGTCTCTGGGATGTCACATGTGATCTGTAGGGATGTCTCTGGGATGTAACATGTGATCTGTATGGATGTCTCGGGATGTCACACGTGATCTGTAGGGATGTCTCGGGATGTCACACGTGATCTGTATGGATGTCTCTGGGATGTCACATGTGATCTGTAGGGATGTCTCTGGGATGTCACATGTGATCTGTATGGATGTCTCTGGGATGTCACACGTGATCTGTATGGATGTCTCTGGGATGTCACATGTGATTTGTATGGATGTCTCTGGGATGTCACATGTGATCTGCATGGATGTCTCTGGTATGTCACATGTGATCTGTATGGATGTCTCTGGTATGTCACATGTGATCTGTAGGGATGTCTCGGGATGTCACACGTGATCTGTATGGATGTCTCTGGGATGTCACATGTGATCTGTATGGATGTCTCTGGTATGTCACACGTGATCTGTTTGGATGTCTCTGGGATGTCACACGTGATCTGTATGGATGTCTCTGGGATGTCACACGTGATCTGTATGGATGTCTCTGGGATGTCACACGTGATTTGTATGGATGTCTCGGGATGTCACATGTGATCTGTATGGATGTCTCGGGATGTCACATGTGATTTGTACGGATGTCTCTGGGATGTCACATGTGATCTGTAGGGATGTCTCTGGTATGTCACATATGATCTGTATGGATGTCTCTGGGATGTCACACGTGATCTGTATGGATGTCTCTGGTATGTCACACGTGATTTGTAGGGATGTCTCTGGTATGTCACACGTGATCTGTAGGGATGTCTCGAGATGTCACACGTGATCTGTATGGATGTCTCTGGGATGTCACACGTGATTTGTAATGATGTCTCGGGATGTCACATGTGATTTGTATGGATGTCTCTGGGATGTCACATGTGATCTGTATGGATGTCTCTGGTATGTCACACGTGATTTGTATGGATGTCTCTGGTATGTCACACGTGATTTGTAGGGATGTCTCGGGATGTCACACGTGATCTGTATGGATGTCTCGGGATGTCACACGTGATCTGTAGGGATGTCTCTGGTATGTCACATGTGATCTGTATGGATGTCTTGGGATGTCACACGTGATCTGTATGGATGTCTCTGGGATGTCACACGTGATTTGTATGGATGTCTCTGGTATGTCACACGTGATCTGTAGGGATGTCTCGGGATGTCACACGTGATCTGTAGGGATGTCTCGGGATGTCACACGTGATTTGTATGGATGTCTCTGGGATGTCACACGTGATCTGTATGGATGTCTCTGGGATGTCACATGTGATTTGTATAGATGTCTCTGGGATGTCACACGTGATCTGTATGGATGTCTCTGGTATGTCACACGTGATCTGTATGGATGTCTCGGGATGTCACACGTGATTTGTAATGATGTCTCGGGATGTCACACGTGATTTGTATGGATGTCTCTGGGATGTCACATGTGATCTGTATGGATGTCTCTGGTATGTCACACGTGATCTGTATGGATGTCTCTGGGATGTCACACGTGATCTGTATGGATGTCTCTGGGATGTCACACGTCATCTGTATGGATGTCTCTGGTATGTCACATGTGATCTGTATGGATGTCTCTGGGATGTCACATGTGATTTGTATGGATGTCTCGGGATGTCACACGTGATTTGTATGGATGTCTCTGGGATGTCACACGTGATCTGTATGGATGTCTCTGGTATGTCACACGTCATCTGTATGGATGTCTCTGGTATGTCACATGTGATCTGTATGGATGTCTCTGGGATGTCACATGTGATCTGTATGGATGTCTCGGGATGTCACACGTGATTTGTATGGATGTCTCTGGGATGTCACATGTGATCTGTATGGATGTCTCTGGGATGTCACATGTGATCTGTATGGATGTCTCTGGTATGTCACATGTGATCTGTATGGATGTCTCTGGATGTCACACGTTATCTGTATGGATGTCTCTGGGATGTCACATGTGATCTGTATGGATGTCTCTGGATGTCACACGTTATCTGTATGGATGTCTCGGGATGTCACATGTGATCTGTATGGATGTCTCTGGGATGTCACATGTGATTTGTATGGATGTCTCGGGATGTCACACGTGATTTGTATGGATGTCTCTGGGATGTCACACGTGATCTGTATGGATGTCTCTGGTATGTCACATGTGATCTGTATGGATGTCTCTGGGATGTCACATGTGATCTGTATGGATGTCTCGGGATGTCACACGTGATTTGTATGGATGTCTCTGGGATGTCACATGTGATCTGTATGGATGTCTCTGGTATGTCACACGTTATCTGTATGGATGTCTCGGGATGTCACATGTGATCTGTATGGATGTCTCGGGATGTCACATGTGATTTGTAGGGATGTCTCTGGTATGTCACACGTGATCTGTATGGATGTCTCTGGGATGTCACATGTGATTTGTAGGGATGTCTCTGGGATGTCACATGTGATCTGTATGGATGTCTCTGGTATGTCACACGTGATTTGTAGGGATGTCTCGGGATGTCACACGTGATCTGTATGGATGTCTCTGGGATGTCTCATGTGATCTATATGGATGTCTCGGGATGTCACATGTGATTTGTATGGATGTCTCGGGATGTCACGTGATTTGTATGGATGTCTCGGGATGTCACATGTGATCTGTATGGATGTCTCTGGGATGTCACGTGATTTGTAGGGATGTCTCTGGGATGTCACACGTGATTTGTATGGATGTCTCTGGGATGTCACATGTGATTTGTAGGGATGTCTCTGGGATGTCACACGTGATCTGTATGGATGTCTCGGGATGTCACATGTGATCTGTATGGATGTCTCTGGGATGTCACATGTGATTTGTAGGGATGTCTCTGGGATGTCACATGTGATTTGTAGGGATGTCTCTGGTATGTCACACGTGATCTGTATGGATGTCTCGGGATGTCACACGTGATCTGTATGGATGTCTCTGGTATGTCACATGTGATTTGTAGGGATGTCTCGGGATGTCACATGTGATCTGTATGGATGTCTCTGGTATGTCACACGTGATTTGTAGGGATGTCTCGGGATGTCACACGTGATTTGTAGGGATGTCTCGGGATGTCACACGTGCGGTCTCTTCTCACACCTCGCGCTCTGGTTTCCGCAGGACTTTGGCTTGGACATCGTGATGTTCCGGGAGATGGTTCCCTCTGGCTGCCCCCCCGCCTTCCTGCCGCTGGCGGTCCGCTGCTGCCGGGTACGTCTGATTGGTGGGATCGCAGATTGGGTCGCATAGTGGGAGTTGTAGTGTTCTACAAACAACATTATACAGCTCTTGCTGCAAGCACTACAACTCCCAGAGTGCAGAAGTGAGATGTGAAAGCAGGCGGGTTACCAATAGAACAGTGACTGCAGCTCTGGGTGTGACTGGAGTGACCTGACGTAAGAGCAGAATAGGGAGTACAGCTGTGGATGTGACTGGAGTATAGACATGATGGAACAGCAGAATAGTGACTAGCTCTGGGTGTGACTGGAGTATAAGACCTGATGTGACCGCAGCTCTGGGGGTGACTGGAGTATAAGGCATTATATAATAGCAGAATAGTGACTTCAGCTCTGGGTGTGACTGGAGTATAAGGCCCGATGTAACAGCAGAACAGAGACTGCAGCTCTGGGTGTGACTGGAGTATAGACATGATGGAACAGCAGAATAGTGACTGTAGCTCTGGGTGTGACTGGAGTATAGTCACGATGGAACAGCAGAATAGTGACTGCAGCTCTGGGTGTGACTGGAGTCTAAGTTCTATAAGTAACCTGAGTGTTTCTCTGAAATGCTCCCCTTCTTCATGTAGATGGCTCCAGAGTCCCGGCCGTCCTTCTGCGAGGTGAGTCAGCGGCTTGAGGCCATCCTGGACAGTATGGACGCCCCAATGTCTCCAAAGAAAGAGGTGAAAGAGCCGAAGACACCACAAAGAAGTGAGTCGTTAGTGACTTCATTCCTACGTTCCATCTGTAGGGTGTTATATACTGATATCTGTAGGGTGTTATATACTGATATCTGTAGGGTGTTATATACTGATATCTGTAGGGTGTTATATACTGATATCTGTAGTGTTATATACCGATATCTGTAGTGTTATATACTGATATCTGTAGTGTTATATACTGATATCTGGTGTTATATACTGATATCTGTAGGGTGTTATATACTGATATCTGTAGGGTGTGTTATACCGATATCTGTAGGGTGTTATGTACCGATATCTGTAGTGTTATATACTGATATCTGTAGTGTTATATACTGATATCTGTAGTGTTATATACTGATATCTGTAGTGTTATATACCGATATCTGTAGTGTTATATACCGATATCTGTAGTGTTATATACCGATATCTGTAGGGTGTTATGTACCGATATCTGTAGGGTGTTATATACTGATATCTGTAGTGTTATATACTGATATCTGTAGTGTTATATACTGATATCTGTAGTGTTATATACTGATATCTGTAGGGTGTTATATACCGATATCTGTAGGGTGTTATATACCGATGTCTGTAGGGTGTTATATACCGATGTCTGTAGTGTTATATACTGATATCTGTAGTGTTATATACTGATATCTGTAGTGTTATATACCGATGTCTGTAGTGTTATATACCGATGTCTGTAGTGTTATATACCGATGTCTGTAGTGTTATATACTGATGTCTGTAGTGTTATATACTGATGTCTGTAGTGTTATATACTGATATCTGTAGGGTGTTATATACCGATATCTGTAGGGTGTTATATACTGATATCTGTAGTGTTATATACTGATATTTGTAGGGTGTTATGTACCGATATCTGTAGGGTGTTATATACCGATATCTGTAGTGTTATATACTGATATCTGTAGGGTGTTATGTACCGATATCTGTAGGGTGTTATATACTGATATCTGTAGTGTTATATACTGATATTTGTAGGGTGTTATGTACCGATGTCTGTAGGGTGTTATATACCGATGTCTGTAGGGTGTTATATACCGATATCTGTAGGGTGTTATATACCGATATCTGTAGGGTGTTATATACCGATATCTGTAGGGTGTTATATACCGATGTCTGTAGGGTGTTATATACCGATATCTGTAGGGTGTTATATACCGATGTCTGTAGGGTGTTATATACCGATATCTGTAGGGTGTTATATACCGATATCTGTAGGGTGTTATATACCGATATCTGTAGGGTGTTATATACCGATGTCTGTAGGGTGTTATATACCGATATCTGTAGGGTGTTATATACCGATATCTGTAGGGTGTTATATACCGATGTCTGTAGGGTGTTATATACCGATATCTGTAGGGTGTTATATACCGATGTCTGTAGGGTGTTATATACCGATGTCTGTAGGGTGTTATATACCGATATCTGTAGGGTGTTATATACCGATATCTGTAGGGTGTTATATACCGATGTCTGTAGGGTGTTATATACCGATATCTGTAGGGTGTTATATACCGATATCTGTAGGGTGTTATATACCGATGTCTGTAGGGTGTTATATACCGATATCTGTAGTGTTATATGCACCGATGTCTGCCGGGTGTGGCGCACCGATGTCTGCCGGGTGTGGCGCACCGATGTCTGCCGGGTGTGGCGCACCGAGGTCTGCCGGGTGTGGCGCACCGAGGTCTGCCGGGTGTGGCGCACCGAGGTCTGCCGGGTGTGGCGCACCGAGGTCTGCCGGGTGTGGCGCACCGAGGTCTGCCGGGTGTGGCGCACCGAGGTCTGCCGGGTGTGGCGCACCGAGGTCTGCCGGGTGTGGCGCACCGAGGTCTGCCGGGTGTGGCGCACCGAGGTCTGCCGGGTGTGGCGCACCGAGGTCTGCCGGGTGTGGCGCACCGAGGTCTGCCGGGTGTGGCGCACCGAGGTCTGCCGGGTGTGGCGCACCGGGGTAAGGTCTTGGAGGCAGTGCTGTCAGCCTTGAATACTCTGACCTCATGGCTGTAGAGATCATCTGTTTTAGACCCTGTAGTCAGCATTCACCTCCCCAATCCATGAGCAGCACCTATTATAACGAGGTTCTTGTCTCTTATAGGTGGGGGGATAAGTTCTGAGCCATCTGACCACAAGTGGACCTGGGATCTCCCTACCCCTCCAGACCAGCGCTTGTCCCGGAGTCAGTCCGACATGTTCTCTCCTCAGACACCACTGCCTCTGTGCTCTCAAGGCCCCTACTCAGACCTGTTACCCGACACTCCCGCCCGTTTCAATCCCTTCTCACAACGAGAAGATCTAAAGGGTGGGAGAATCAAACTCTATGACACCCCAAGCAAATCTGTGATTTCCCTCACCTTTGACCTCCCTCCACCAATGTCCTACCAGCTGAGCAGTCCCATAACTCCTGAGCCCATGGTGGACGCTCAGTGTGAATTTTCTGACTTGGCGATGAGACCGAGACGTTGCAGATCTCTTCCTTCCTCACCTGAAGTTGTACGTAGAGGCAGCCCTTGTCCTGTCACAACGCCAGTCCAAAGGAGCCATCGAGATAAGAGGGAGAGCGATGACCTCTGGCACACACCAAGCATCAGCGATAGACACGCCTGTACAGTCAATGGGTTTTTACCAGTCCATGTACCAAATTCTTTGCCCCCACAAATCTCTCCCGACAATCTGTCAGTACGTGTGAACTCTCCCAAAAATCTGCAGTCCAGTGAGATGACCACCTCTCTCATGGACAAAGACTGGACCGTGAACAACAGCACCAAACACTGCGGCCCAGAAAGGAGAGCAATACAGCATGGTGACCCAGAGATTCTCAGTGAGACACTAAGAGACTACATGAAGGAGATCTCTACAGAAGAGGGTGTCCTACACTGCAACACCAAAAAGACTGCAGGAAGGCCTCCGTGTGGAGAAAGTGGATTTCAGGGGCAGAAAACCATACATTCTTCCACCAGTGTCCATGAGTGGAAGGATGATCACTTCTCTCAGAAACTTCCTCTTCCAGGAGGCCTGCAATCTCAAGAGAGATCCCAGGACTGGAACAGAAAGTGGAAACCCGATGGTGGATCATCAGGGGGTCATCCTGAGCTGGACCACCCTGGTACTGGAGAACCCATGGATTGCTCAAGCAGTCCTGACAGCACAGAAGAGAATACTTTCTGCAGAAGGCCTTCACTCTTACAAACCAATGGATCTCTTCTTGCTCTTTCCTCTCCTCCTCAGTCCTCATCATCTTCCACAGCCTCGTCTTCCCGATCCTCTTCTCCCCCAGTCGGCACCTGGCAACTAGAGCCACAAGGTGTCCCCAACAGGGTGAGTCTCTCGGACAATAACAATGTAGTCAGCAGTAAGCCCATCAGGTGGGTTGGCCTGCTGAATCCACATCCACTGGGTTCTCTGGAGGGTAATTTATGGGATGCAAGTTTGCCTGGCCTCGGCTGTGAGGGTGCGGAGAGCGGTAGCATGGCTCCTCTCCACGCATCCTCCAGTTCTGTCCTGGACCCCGAGGAGACTGTGTCCTGTCCCGCCTGCTGTTTGGGGGGATTTAGTTTCATATCAGTATGCCGAAGATCACCTCCAGATACATCCCGCTATCAGAACCTGAACTGTGAGGCGAGTCGAGGACTCATTCACACTGCACCGAGGCTCAGCACTCCTCGACCAGGACCCAGTAGGAAGCTTCCAGAAGCCCAGACTTAGTGCATGGACTGATGCCACGAGGTCTGTAAGGATCAGCACGGCGTGGCGGCTTGGTTTACATAACATGGCGCTGCCATGCGGTTCTCGTCTTTACTCAGCGTTTGCACTCAGCTTCAGCTCCTACTGGTCAGACGAGTGAAGACTTAGGAAAACAGTTTTTTTGTTATAAAGCGTGTGCTGCACCAGCTTGGCTACGATCGAGGGGTCCTCTGGGTCTATTTATGTCCAGCACATTCAGAGACGCAGCCCTTATCCCTACACTATACATGTCCCGCATGTCCGTACAGTAACGGTGGCGGGGAACGGCATGCCGTCTGCAGGTCTATGGAGTTTACCACCCGTGCTCTTGTCAGGACATGGGCATCAGGCTGGGTATAGCTCTGCCCAAACTAGTACACTGCAGATCTCCTTTACATCATAGCAGCAGCTCGTCCTGCGCAGTGCAGCAGCAGCTCGTCCTGCGCAGTGCAGCAGCAGAAGCTCATACAGTGCAGCAGTCACAGCTCGTCTTGTATAGCCCGGCAGCAGTCTGTCTCGTACAGCGTGACAGCCGCAGCAGCTCATACTGTACTATGTGATAACAGCAGCTCGCCCTGTACAGTGCAGCAGTCGCAGCTTGCCTTGTGCCGTGCAGCAGTCACAGCTTGTCTCGTACAGCGCGGCAGCAGTCCGTCTCGTACAGCGCGGCAGCGGCAGCAGCTCATACTGTACTATGTGACAGCAGCAGCTCGCCTCGTACAGCGCAGCCGCACCAGATCTTGGTCTACAGGTCGTGTTAAAAACACTGGTAAGTGGAATATAAATTGGAGGAAAGGAATGTGACAATCGATCCCCACATGTTGTCCCTTAAAACAAAGCCTTTTGGGTTACGGGTATTTGTCCCCCATGGGACGTGACCCTGTTTCCGCTAGTGTGGATAAATGGACTGAGGTATGTTGCGCCAAGTGTCTCAGTAAGGGTACAGCATGGTCGCTCGACAGCTGTTGCGGTCAGATTCACAGAGTAGCAGGGATCACATAGACATGAATGGGATGGCCGCACCAGTCGCAAAAAAATCTACCATTCATTTCTATGGGATCGCTGCTACTCTGCCAAACTGGCCGCGACAGCTGTCACGCAACCAGTTTCGTATCTGCCGGCCATGGGCTGATAATCGATGCCATGATGTGGAGGTTGGGGACACTTTAGTATAAAGACATTGGGAGAATGGGGGTGATGATACTGATATAATGCTCTTTCCGTCCTCTGATCACACCTTCTCCATGGATCCTCACTTTACCTACAGGTGTCTGGATGAACCTCCACATGGTTTATCCTGCAGTCTTGGTGAGATCCCATAATCCTCAGCGCTCTGCTGCACTGCTTAGGTCAGGTTTTCCATAGTCTTACAAGTTTTAAACACTACATCTCCCATAATGCACTGCAGCAGAGAATCTGTTTGACATGTAATGAACCAGCATGGTCAATTGGAAGTGTGAGGTGCTTCCACCTGCAAGCTGTCAGGAGAAAAGCAGATTTGTGACTGCAGCTCTGGATGTGACTAGAGTATAACATAAGTAAATTATTTAATAAACAGGTGACTGCAGAGCATTGAGCTTCCAGGATCTTCATTAGACATGCCCCTGCAGAACATTCAGCTCATGATTTTCATTAGACATGCCCCTGCAGAACATTCAGCTCATGATTTTCATTAGACATGCCCCTGCAGAACATTCAGCTCCTGGAATCTGTATTGTAGCTGCCCCTGCAGAACATTCAGCTCCTGGGATAATCCATAGACCTGCCCCTGCACTGCATTCAGCTCCCGGGATATTCATTCGACCTGCCCCTGAGCAGCATTCAGCTGCTGGGATAATCCATAGACCTGCCCCTGCACTGCACTCTGCTCCTCTGGTCTGTATTAGACCTGCCCCTGCAGAGCACTCAGCTCCTCTGGTCTGTATTAGACCCGCCCCTGCAGAGCACTCAGCTCCTCTGGTCTGTATTAGACCTGCCCCTGCAGAGCACTCAGTTCCTGGGTTATTCATTAGAGCTGCTGTTTCATCACCTATGACAATCTTGTGTCCAGTGCCCCATACTTTTGGTTCTAAACTGTGTCACGCCCTAAGCAAGCACTTTATGCCCTCCCGTTACCCCTCCTATTTCCACCTCCAGTCCCCAGCGTGAAGCACTTTATGTCCCATCACTGAGTTCATAGCACAGCTTTAAAGATGATGAGGGTGGTGATGACGACCCAGTCCTTTTTCCGTGACCTGCACTTTGTCTTCTTTGTCCCGGTTATGCTACTGACACTTTTGGTGAACTTAAGCACTTAACCCCCTTGTGTGCCCCTCACCCATCCACTACATTGTCACCTGCACTGGTGGTTCACATTGCTTTACACTACCTCAATGTGTATAACACTGACACGCCCCCACGCCATTCCCCAGACTTTTATTTATTTATTTTTATCTGCCGTTCTCTGCTACTTTGTATAATAAACACTGCAAACCCACAACTACTACTCAGCTCTGCTTCATATAATGGGATAGTCCGGCTGTGATTATTTTTTGTTTTATACTCACTGGTTTTCCATTCAGTCGTCTGCACTGATCACGGATGGATCTATGGAAATGTCCTTCAAGAGCGATATTAAGGTGGAAGACAGAGAGGTCCCCTCCCCTTCTATGCAATCCTTCCCCCCAGACACAGAGCATCGCAACCCCCTAGATGCTGGGCCCCAGAACCTCTGCTCACATGTCCTCTAATGCAGAATCATTGACTCACTGCATACAATTAGCAGACGTGTAGCACCTCCCGAATCAAGGGCTTCAGTCCCCACATGTCCCCAACAGTCGGTCACCCTGCTACTTCACCCCCATGGAAAGGTCTAGGTCTCTCATGGACACCGTGCCGGAGTGGTGGTCTGATGCTTCTGCCTTCGACTATTAAGGGCTCTCTATGACTGTGCGTCTCATCTCTGGTACCTCATGCGTTTCGTCTCCCAGGTACCTCGCCTTTTGTTGATCACAATAATCCGCAATGCTTTTGCTCTTGAATCTTTGAAATTTTTGCAGCTTTTCTTCGCCCTGTAAATAAAGGTCTCTGTTTTGGCCCCTGAGTCCTGTGGCCCCTGATCTTGTAACCGTGCACTGCCGCCGATTTGTGTTTATTTTCTTGACTTTTATTATTTTGGAAATGGTACCCGAAAAAATGAATGCGATAATATATTCAGAGCTTATTTAATATGTTCCAATAAAATAAAATTACAAAGACAAATGTGTCTCCCGTTATTGCAGAACCGAGCCGCACATGCGAGAGCCTGTGTCTAATGTCCTCGTTATTACTGTCACGGTCATATTGTTGTTTGACCGTGACACGGTTGCCGGTTTGCACGTGCATTTCCCCTTCAAGGTGTGTCCCCCTGCTGTTTGGTGAGCGAGGGGGTTATCTTCTAGCTGGTGGGGATTTAGGTGTGTCCTGGGGGTGGCCACTATGTGGATATTACCTGTGGCTTCCTGGCTGGAGTCAGTTGTACTCCAGCCTTGTTTGGTGTTGAAGCTCTGCTCATTTCCTGGGTGGATCTGCCCAGTCCTTAAGGGGCCACCTTGTTGGACATAATTTGTCTTCCTTTTGTATGCTCCTTAAACCAACACCTAACATACAAGTGAGGTAGGGTATATGTTCGGGGTGTGTTGTACGTCTTGATTGTTGTTACATGTATGGGCTGTTGTTGGTGTTTGTCCCTGCATGTATGTAAGACGTTTTTCCCTGTGTGTTGTGTCCTCCGAAAGGGGATTGGTTTCCTGGAGGGGTGAACCACTAGCCTGTATGTGGGGCTGCCATGCACCTTGCGGCATGAGGGTCCTGGCGGAGTCTTGTGTGCTGGATACCTGTTAGTTGCTGGTACGAGGTCCTGTTTTGAGTTAGGGCCCCTGTACGTATGCACGGGTTCCAGTCGTGGAGTCTTCGGCAGGTAAGTGTGTTGTCTTGTGTTCTTACCTGCCGATCCTCTTGCTGTGTATGGTCTGTCCTTTTCCCTGCTACTAGGTCTTTTGAGACTCCTGTTTTTCCGTGTCCTGGAAGAACAGGGCGCCTCTCCTCAGCTCCTAGTGTAAGGGATTCTCAAGGCCTCAGGTATCCAGGGTATGAGCCGTCCACTCATACGGTGAGGAGTTAGGATTAGGGACGCTATAGGAGGTGACCTGCTTCCCTTTTCCTGGCTTCTTGGCCTAGCAGCTATCCTTTATCCCTTTACGTTGTACGGTGGGGGGTTTCCCCCACTCCCCACCATGACAATTACAGAACCGAGCCGCACGTGCGAGAGACTGTGCCTAATGTCCTCGTTATTACAGACCCAAGCCGCGTGTGTAAGAGCCTGTGCCGAATGTCCTCGTGGCTCGGGTCTATAATAACGTGTGAGAGCCTGTGCCTAGTGTCCTTGTTATTACAGACCCGAGCTGCGCATGTGAGAGCCTGTGCCTAATGTCCTCATTATTATAGACCCGAGCCACGTGCGAGAGCCTGCGCCTAATGTCCCAGTTATTACAGACCCGAGCCGCATGTGTGAGAGCCTGCGCCTAATGTCCTCGTTATTATAGACCCGAGCTGTGCATGTGAGAGCCTGTGCCTAATGTCCTCGTTATCACAGACCTAACCCACATGTGTGAGAGCCTGCTCCTAATGTTCTCGTTATTATAAACCTGAGCCGCGCATGTGAGAGCCCTCTTTATTATAGACCCAAAGTCGCGTGTGAGAGAGCCTGTGCCTAATGTCCTTGTTATTACAGACCCGAGCCGCGTGTGAGAGAGCCTGCGCCTAATGTCCTCTTTCTTACAGACCTTTACCTATTATAAACCTGTCTGTCACGGCGGACGTGCACTCAGACTAACAGATAAACCACCAACCAGGCTCTAGGCGAGAGGCAGGGGAATGGTCACCTCCTAGCTAATCCCTGACCTCCCTGACCTGCACTGCTCAGCCCACATGCAGACCTTGGTGGAAGGTATGATGTGTCCCCGTGCCTGGGCTATAACACCCTAAATTCCCTGAGATGGTGAAGAGGGGAAATAGGAGCAGCCTGCTCGCACAGAACCTGGATGGGAGAGATGACACAAAACAATCAAACTTGAAACCACACTTATCTTTCTGAGCTGGAACAGACAACCTTCCTTCCTAGTAGGGGTGCACCGAAATTTCGGCAGCCGAAAATATCGGCCGAAAATGCACCTAATCCACTTCGGCCGATATTGTTACATATCGGCCAAAAATATGGGGTGTGGGATTTGTCACCCACCATCTGCGGGCGGGCGCCGGGCGGGCGGTTTACTTTGTCACTGCATCTTAATTTTACCTTACAATCGTGAGGCTCCAGTAACTAACAACTCTGCAGGCAGAGCGGAGGGCGGCGTAACGTCACTTACTCACGTGACGCGCCTGCTCCGCCTCCTTCATTCATAAAGTGGGCGGAGCAGGTGCGTCACGTGAGTAAGTGATGTTACGCCGCCCTCCGCTCTGCCTGCAGAGTTGTTAGTTACTGGAGCCTCACGATTGTAAGGTAAAATAAAGATGCAGTGAGTGATGCTGTGAGCAGCAGGGCCGGGGCTGTTATGGGTAGGGGGATCGGTCTATGGCACTGCTATGGGGAGGGGGGATCTGTGCACTGCTATGGGGAGGGGGGATCTGTGCACTGTTATGGGGAAAGGGGATCTGTGCACTGTTATGGGGAAAGGGATCTGTGCACTGTTATGCCCATAACAGTGCACATATCCCCCCCTCCATAACAGAGCCACCCACAGATCCCCCTCTCCATAACAGCGCCACCCACAGATCCCCCTCTCCATAACAGCGCCACCCACAGATCCCCCTCTCCATAGCGCCACCCACAGATCCCCCTTTCCATAGCGCCACCCACAGATCCCCCTCTCCATAACAGCGCCACCCACAGATCCCCCTCTCCATAACAGCGCCACCCACAGATCCCCCTCTCCATAACAGCGCCACCCACAGATCCCCCTCTCCATAACAGCGCCACCCACAGATCCCCCTCTCCATAACAGAGCCACCCACAGATCCCCCTCTCCATAACAGCGCCACCCACAGATCCCCCTCTCCATAACAGCGCCACCCACAGATCCCCCTCTCCATAACAGCGCCACCCACAGATCCCCCTCTCCATAACAGAGCCACCCACAGATCCCCCCCTCTCCATACCAGCGCCACCCACAGATCCCCCTCTCCATAACAGCGCCACCCACAGATCCCCCTCTCCATAACAGCGCCACCCACAGATCCCCCTCTCCATAACAGCGCCACCCACAGATCCCCCTCTCCATAACAGCGCCACCCACAGATCCCCCTCTCCATAACAGCGCCACCCACAGATCCCCCTCTCCATAGCGCCACCCACAGATCCCCCTTTCCATAGCGCCACCCACAGATCCCCCTCTCCATAACAGCGCCACCCACAGATCCCCCTCTCCATAACAGCGCCACCCACAGATCCCCCTCTCCATAACAGCGCCACCCACAGATGAATTTCATTCATGAAAAAGAATTATTAATAAAATCATTAAAAAAAAAGTATTTTAAAAGTATTTGGGCAAAAAGGCAGTTTCGGTTTTCGGTCAAGGGCATCCTGAATTTTCGGTTTCGGACCAGAATTTTCATTTCGGTGCACCCCTACTTCCTAGCTTCCAAGACCAAAGTGATTCCTATAATCCGCTCAGAGCACTGAGATGGAGTGCTATTTAAACTAATGACCCCACCCAGTGCACCTGATGAGAGGCGGATCCAGCACGGCTCCAAAACAAAACACTAAACTCGTGCTGCTATTCTGGCCGACCTCCGCACATAGTCAGGGCGGGGCATGACACTGTCCTTGTTATTACAGACCTACACCTGTTATTATAGACCTGTCCTTGTTATACAGACCTTCACCTCTTATTAGAGACCTGTTGTGTTATTACAGACCTGTTCCCCATGTTAATAAATAGCTGTGCCTCGTGTTATTACAGGTCTGCACCTCATGCCTCCCTTTCTCATTTAAGGCCTATGGGACAGAGATTAGTGTTGCAGGGGTCATGTTATATGCCATGTTCTAGCCCCCTGTACACATACTGAAGATTTGTTCATCTACACGTGACTCCATCTTCTCATTACAGTACAGCATGTAGATTTACTATATACCCTGTTGTGTTAGGTCATTCAGGTTTAGCTTAAATACAAAATAACCCCCGAGTGCAGGAAGTTGTGGAGTCAAGAAACAACTGCTTCCACGGCTCGAGGACCTTACTATGGGGATCTCCAGTGGGTTAATGCAGAGGAGGACATCTGACATTTACTCTCTGCACAGAGTCCTATTGTCTCTCAGTTCTATAAATGTCTCGTAGGTGTGAGCAGTGAATGGGCACGTTGTCTGGATCACTCTCGGTGTAATATAAGGACAGCTGTGGTATGGACGAAAGGTTTTAAAATCTGATGCTGTCACATCTGGGGAGAAGTAGGCTAACCTCTCATTGACTGCAGGCTCCATGGTAGGGACGGTATGCACTTCCTATTCTCGATGTAAGAATACAGTGCTAAGAAAGAAATACTGGGTCATCACCTAACACTTCCTTCACCATTCTGGTCAATAGATCTAAAGCTAGCCCTGGATGTTCACCACAGCCCACTATGAGATTGCTAGGATTCAGCTGCTAAGGACCCAGGTTATGTCGGCAGGATAAGACTCCAGAAAACAGGTCTGAGGTCACAGGTAGCAGGCCTTTCAGGTGCCAAGGAGCTGCAGGGGAACAAAACATGCCCGAGTGAAAAACAGTAAAGTTAGAATAAGCAAGAACAGAAGACAAGGGGTCAATTCAGAAACAAGCTGAGGAATCAAAGCCAAGAGGAACAATAGAACCTTAATCAGTAAACAAGGGGTTAGTCCAGAAACAGGCTGAGGAGTCAGCCAGGAGAAACAGTAGAAGCCTAGTCAGTAGACATGGCATTTATCCAGAAACAAGCCAGAAGAATCCATAGAAAAGTGATCAGTTCAAAAGGGGTAAACCTAGAAACACTCTGCAGCAATGCAGCACAGTTTTGAGCACACAGAACTAACAGAAGCCAGGAAAACTAAAATCAAAGGCACTGATGGGCAGCAAGTGCCTGACTTAAATGCCCCGCCTAGATCTGGGATTGCAAATTAAGACAGGGATCCGATTGACTTGGAATCCAGACTACTTTATGATTGGTTGTCCAGCTGGGGCTTTGCTGGTAGGCAGGACAACCCTACTGGACCAGCCATGCACAGAAACTTGACTGACTAACTTCCTGACATCGGGAGAATGTATAAGAAAAATTAAAACCTGGAACCCCAATGTTACCCCTCCATACATTTATATCCCCCTACATAAATCTCCCACACCTCCGTTCTCTCGGGAAAGCTGGAGATGGTTCAGAGGGGAGTGTATGTTTGGGATCTGAAATGTGGTGGAAGGTCTTTTTTTTTATAATGCAGGGTTGGGAACGTTGGTAAGAATAATTGATATGGTGCCATAACTTTTTTTGGGCTTCTCCAGTCTCCTCCCTGGCAGAAGAAGGGTTTGATGCCAAGGAAAGGCCTGAGCTAGCTGTCCCTCTCTCTCTCTCAGAAGGCTGATACCCTTGCCAAAGGCTGGAGGCCCACGGTCCGTAGCTTATTAGTCTGGGTGGCTCCTTGGTAACAGGTCTGGTTACCCATGGTCTGTGGCTCAGCTTTCCCATCTCATCGTCTTCTAGTCACTCATGCAGGTTGGCCTGAGTCTCCCCTCCAAGCACTGGTCCCTAACTGCAGAACTAGGGGCTGACTGCTCTCCTTATATACAGTTTCTAGCTCTGTGACAGGAGCGCTGAAACTGAGGATCGCGCCATATGTGACGCCACTTCCGGCATTCACAGGCGGTCTTTGGAACGCATGGCTTGGCTGAAAACTGCAAGCAACATCATGTAAGAAGATGATTTAAGTATGCTAATTCCTCAGTATATTAAGATACATATCTGCCATAATAAGGAGGCAGGGTACTAGATTTATATAACGCCCCAAGGTTGACGCTTAATTTTGTAAATATCAGCGTACTGCCAGAAATGACGTCAACATAAAGGAGTGTACAATGGTTCTTGATATATGTATCCATAAATATACTTTTGAGTCTCTGTTGGTATCATATAATATGATTTCACTGAGTTATATCATTTGCAACCAATCATTCACCCTCTTTTTTTTTAAGCACCTTACACTTGCCATGTATTAGGAGTGCTCTCGTTATATATACTACACGGAACAAAAATATAAACGCAACACTTTCGGTTTTGCTCCCATTTTGCATAAGCTGAACTCAAAGATCTGAAACATTTTCTACAGACAGAAAACACACATTACTCTCAAATATTGTTCACAAATCTGTCTAGATCTGTGTTAGTGAGCACTTCTCCTTTGCCGAGATAATCCATCCCACCTCACAGGTGTGGCATATCAAGGTGCTGATTAGACAGCATGAATATTGCACAGGTGTGCCTTAGACTGCCCACAATAAAAGGCCACTCTGAAATGTGCAGTTTGATCACACAGCACAATGCCACAGATGTTGCAACGTCTGAGGGAGCGTGCAGTCGGCATGCTGACTGTAGGAATGTCTACCAGAGCTGTTGCCCATGAAATGAATGTTCACTTCTCTACCATAAGCCGTCTCCAAAGGCATTTCGGAGAATTTGGCAGTACATCCAACTGGCCTCACAACCGCAGACCACGTGTAACAACACCAGCCCAGGACCTCCACATCCAGCATGTTCACCTCCATGATCGTCTGAGACCAGCCACCCGGACAGCTGCAGCAACAATCGGTTTGCATAACCAAAGAATTTCTGCACAAACTGCCAGAAACCGTCTCAGGAAAGCTCATCTGCATGCTCGTCATCCTCATCGGGGTCTGGACCTGACTGCAGTTCGTCGTCGTAACCGACTTGAGTGGGCAAATGCTCACATTCGATGGCGTCTGGCACGTTGGAGAGGTGTTCTGTTCACGGATGAGTCCCGGTTTTCACTGCTCAGGGCAGATGGCAGACTGCGTGTGTGGTGTCGTGTGGATAGCGGTTTGCTGACGTCAACGTTGTGGATGGAGTGGCCCATGGTTGCGGTGGGGTTATGGACAATGAACACAGGTGCATTTTATTGACATTTTGAATGCACAGAGATACCGTGACGAGATCCTGAGGCCCACTGTTGTGCCATTCATCCACGGCCATCACCTCATGTTGCAGCATGATAATGCTCGGCCCCATATTGCAAGGATCTATACACAATTCCTGGAAGCTGAAAACATCCCAGTTCTTGCATGGCCAGCATACTCATCGGACATGTCACCCATTGAGCAGGTTTGGGATGCTCTGGATCTGCTTATACAACAGCGTGTTACAGTTCCTGTCAATATTCAGCAACTTCGCACCGCTATTGAAGAGGAGTGGACCAACATTCCACAGGCCACAATCAACAACCTGATCAACTCAGTGCAACACATCTCCGTCTCATAGAGTGAGGCAAATGGTTGCCACGCCAGATACTGACTGGTTTTCTGACCCCCCCCCCCCCCTCCCCCAGTAAGGCAAAACTGCACATTTCAGAGTGGCATTTTATTGTGGGCAGTCTAAGGCACACCTGTGCAATATTCATGCTGTCTAATCAGCACCTTGATCTGCCACACCTGTGAGGTGGGATGGATTATCTCGGCAAAGGAGAAGCGCTCACTGACACAGATTTAGACAGATTTGTGAACAATATTTGAGAGTAATGGGTCTTTTGTGTATGTAGAAAATGTTTTAAGATCTTTGAGTTCAGCTCATGCAAAATGGGAGCAAAACCGAATGTGTTGCGTTTATATTTTTGTTCAGTGTAGTTAGGGTATGGTTGTTCAAGTTTGCGTTCCACTGTGGAACGCTAAATCCATCTCTACTGTTTATGTACATCCGTTTTGCGTTCCACCCTGCAATGCATTGTACGCCCCTTTATGTTGATGTCATTTCCGGCAGTACGCCGATATCTACAAAATTAAGCTTCAACCTTGGGGTGTTATATAAAAGTAATTAATTAATTATGGCGGATACCTCAGACATGTACCGTAATATACAGGGGATATACTGGGGATGTAACGCACTCAAATTATCTTCTTACATTGTACTGACGTCGCTTCCGGTTTTCAGCAAAGCCATGCGTTCCAAAGACTGTACGTTACGCATGCGGACGTCAGTAGTGGCGTCACACATGGCGTTATCCTCCGTTTGAGCACTCCTGTCACAGAGCCAGTATTTATAGTGGCATCTGAAAAGAGATGATGGCATCCTGATGAGTGAGTGAAGCTCAAACATCGCGCCATGGTCCCCTGAAGAAACAATATTACCAATACGTTGGGGAAGCACATCGGGAAAGAAATATAAAGGGGCAGTAACATGCTAAAACATAACCTTTAAGAAAAAGGCCCCTTACAAACATATACTGGCAGCTAGATCGCACGGTCTATATATATGTGCTAAATCATACCCTAGAGGCCCCAAAACGAAGCCCCCATGAGAGGGTGCTAGCTGGACACCAATGAGATGGAAACGGAGACATAGACTAACACATGTGTATGCGCCTGTATAACGACATAGAGTGCACAGTGGGAAACAGATGTCAGTGTCCCATGTATCCATACCCTGTCAAGTGAAGTACCTTGTCAAAAATGGGAAGGTCTTACCGGTTTAATGCAGGGTCAGTTCTGTTCACCCGGCTACAGATGTTAGGCCAGATTCATTTATAAACGGAGAGGAACGGGTCCCAGGTCGGACGTAGTCGTTATTAGGGAAGCCTCAAGGAACTGGACTATCCCTGTAATGCCCTACTTGACCTGATAGACCCTAGTGACCTCCTAACACGGGATCCCTGCCCCGCAAGGGGTGGCCCCGTCTGGAACCTCACCCTAGGCTTGAGTCCCTACGCTGCCCTGCACAGGTATGTACCTAGAGGCAAAGCATGGAGACCTAAGCTGGTGAGAAAAAATGATGTACAAAAAGAAAGAAAATCCGTGATAACTTAATGTGTTCCTACGCGTTTCT